>NW_018405595.1:1653964-1742895 GCF_002113885.1 Mizuhopecten yessoensis
TTGCCGAAACAGTGTCCGCTCGATATCTCGAGTAATTATTAACGGATTAACTTCAAACTTCACAACAAGGTTAATTACCATGAAACCACGGACAAGTTCGATAACCGCTATTATCCGACCATAATTACTGGAGTTATTACCCTTGGTTTCATTAATGCGATGCATGCGTTCCATGATGTTGTATTGCACTCATTGATCTACCAGTTATGTTGAATGATTTCTCTTTTAATATCAATTACTCACAAATACTTTATATATTTCAATCATACAAACAACTGCTCATTCAATGTGTGACGGGCGTATTATATACCGCTCGCGGTAACCTTGTCTGTTAGGTGAAGATTTTAGTGTGGCTTTCAAACGTCCTATTAAGACTATGACATTTTATGAAAATACCCAATGACGTTTTCTCAAGACGTCGGGTTAACTTCTTATTATTTCATTAAAAACCCATTTGCATTACACGTAAAGATAATGTTACCCTATTATGGATATTAGAAATGTGTTGTGTATCCGTTTGCGGTGTTCTTATTCGTGCGTACAATTTTAACCTGTGATGTACAATATAGATAAGTCGAGCGCTCGAGAAAATAAGTCCAGCTCTCCAGATAATGAATGTAGAACATAATATTGCAGATGTCCTAAATGTAAAATCGATATTCAAATTGTGTTTTATCTTTAAGCGGCTTAACTCAACAGTATGTTCCTCAATTCAGCATTAAAAATAAGCAACAATGTTTTGAAGCTGATGGTATTGGATCGATCTTAACTATTGTTGTACGAAATACTTGAAGAAAGGGGACATGAAGTGTAGAATATTGATTTAGTAAATAATTTACAATGAGGTTGATCAGAGTAGGGATAAAGTACAAATAGGTCAAAAGTGACATTAACCAACAATATCAACCCAGTAGTCAAGATTGTTAACTATCTGCAAGAGTACATGTTGTTTCACTGATACAGGGCTTGCACATCAAAGAGATCGTGAACCACTGCAAGGCATTCATGTAGACAAAGTGTTCACTTCTTCTAGGGGTGCAAATGGACGAAGCAAAGATAAACCTGAGTGACGCTTAAAGTAATGACAATAACAAATAGCTCAATGTGAAGGATAATTGAGGAAATTCGATAAAGTTATTGTGTCATCTAATACAGCAGGATCTGTATAGGCCAGATAACCACAGGACAACACGTATTTGCTAAAAACAGACACGTTTTGGGATTTTACAGACTAAAGTTTCTCAATACTTCCTACGATTTCATTTGACGAATGAGTCATTGTATAAAGATTTTGCAAAAAATCAAGAAATTAACATAATAACGAAAAGGATTTTCTATATAACATGGAATTCTACAGGTTCCTGGCTATGACGCTAGCCTTGGCGGCATTTGTTGGCGGCATTTCTAGAGAAATAAAAATCACTCACGGTTGGTTTTTAAATGACAACATCTATTGTCGATTCACTGTACCCACGATTTACCAGTGCGTAGAAGTTTGTTCCGCGAGCACTCTTTGCACTTCAATCAATTTTAGACGAGATACCAAGGAATGTTTTCTCAATCGGGATGAGCCGTTAAAACCGCTGTTCAAGAACAACAAATATTCGCACATTTATCTTCGAGACGCTCCAGAGGTAAGTAGGTCAACTCAATTCCTTAAAATATTTTTTAGGGAAAAGGTACCTTCAGACTCTCAACAAAGTTATATTTATTTCATTTTCTAGGAAGCTATTTTTGCCCTGTGTTAGAATACATTTTTTTCCAAAAATTCAAATGAAATACTAAAACTATTTATTTCCCAGTTCGGATCACATTATAGATTTTAGACATGCGTAAAACGACATTCATTTTTGTGAAAAATGGATATATCATTCCATATTGAGTACATTCATAATATCTACATCACACAAATACTCCTATTGATATTCAGTTAGCTGTGTTGTAGCGAAAGATAACTTAGATTTAAAGAGGAAATGTATGGGTACAAACAGGGAACGCAACACATTTGGAAAGAAAATTCTCCGTATTTGTAAGAGTCCAAGTTATAGCCATTATATGCTTTGGGTTATACAAGAATGTAAATTATTCGACTTCTGATTGTTTATCGAAGCAAATGTTATAATTACGATATGCCATTCATGAATTCTTCTTTTATAAATAGATCCCAGATGGCAATTATTGCAATGTGCAATAGTTTGACCATATGAGCAGAGCAATACAAAGGATGAGTATTACATAAAGCTGTTTTACAGATATAGACCAGATAAAGCAACGCAGAGTTCTATTAGTTCATGCAGTTTTGTCAAGCATTTATTGATACATTTATGTGTGTCATTCCTTTTCTAGACTCTTACATTATCTGCTGATGTCAGATGTCCCTCTCAAACTTGGTCCATACCAGGAAATGGAAACGGAACCTGTATACCAGGTATGCCTTTTTATTATGCCTTTATAATGTTTCTCATGGTTGAAAATATCGACGGAATATCTTATTCATATCTGATATACATTTATGGATGGAGAATTATGTATCCTCCCTACAATGCTATTTTTTGTCAGTGTGGGTTCACATTTCTTATCTTCCTTTTTCGTGAAACGGGTTTCACAAGTTTTGATAATTAGAAAATTGAATATAATCTCTTTTGTGACTGTTTTGTTCGCCTCAATTTGAATGAAATATTATGTAGGAAATATCTTTTAAAATATGACGTCACATTATTTATATTTTTCGGTAAAATATGACGTCAGTGCATTGAACCAATCGAAACGCCTTTGAGTCAACCATGAACATATTGTACGCACATTTATGATTGTCTAATAATTGCCTGATGATGCTTCGTAGACATATTAGTTTGCCTACAACGGTCAACCACAACCTGAATTCCATTTCAGAATAGTTATTGCCTAGGCGTTGCAACCAAAAGTAATTTGGCAACAGGCAAAGCCTATTTAACTGTCATCTCCTTAATTTGCTCTTCCTTCATTCCTTGTAATCCTATCAACTTGTTCCTTAAAGAGTAACTGTAGTGCTACAATATTTTTTAGGTAAAGAAAGATTAATTAATAAAACCCTCAAAATAATCACATTTTTTTTTTTTTTGCAAAGATAACGAAGTTGTCCTTTTTACTAAATTTCACACCTGAGCGCAAATCGGAAAATCTCCGATTTTGACCTACGACCGGAAGTGACGTAGCAGCGGTGACCCAAACTCAGGTAAGCTCGGGTAGTCATTACGAAACACTATCAAAACATCTTCGTCATGTCCGTGATTTACAAAGAAAACACACCGGTATCTCGCTGTGGTCGACGTTGTGTTGCCGGAGGATGCTCCAATACTGCTATCAATGGAGTTTCCATGCATACTTTTCCTGCAAAGAGACCTGATATTCACCGACAATGGGTTGCTTTTGTGAGAAGAAAACGCAAAGATTGGGAGCCGACTCGTCACACAGTGTTGTGTAGTGCCCACTTCGAGGAAGATTGTTTTCCACTAAAATTCCGGTTAGGACTGTTGGAATCAAGTGGGAAGACTGTGAAGAGGACACTAGAAGAAGATGCCGTCCCTACTATTTTCAATAGTGCAACGACACCGACCATGCCGACACCGACCATGCAGACATTTCATGGGAAACGTTCCTCAAGCCCAGAGACTGAGTTGACAACACCGAAGACTGTGAAAAGGCCTAGGTCGGCATTCGTTAAAAGGGACATGCAACGTGTGAGTGTTTATATGTGTTTCCTATATAAATATATTATCTGTAATCTGATGACCAATGATTTCTACACGTGTAACCTGTTTCGACGGAAATCCTATTTCGATTTTTTTTTAAAACTAATGTGACACTGTTCAGGGCCTTGTGTGAATGTGTAAAGGTAATAGCTTTAAATCTCAATATCTTAGTAATATGTCAATCTTAACAAGTTATAAAACAGAAATTTCCTAAATGAATTGCATTGCAAAATATTGATATTAAGGGGAAATCTCTATATCATGCTTATTTACAAATTGCAGTTGATCAGAGCAATGAAGTCAAGAGCTCATGCCACATGGAGAAAGAGGGACTCATCAGGGCTGTCCAGCAGGTTAAAGATGAAGACATTCAGATTAAGACAATTGTTACCGACAGACATGTCCAAATAAAGAAGTGGGTCAGGGAAAACATGACGGACACCCAGCACTGTTTTGACGTCTGGCATGTTGCAAAAGGTAATTAAAAGTTAAACTCAAGTTTGAGAAGTATCGTTGCAATTAAAAACACTGTACCACATTCACATGCTTTGTTGTGTTGGCAACAAAGGTTAACGAAAAGCTGGGATTGATCTTGTCCTCCACATACTTAAAGGGAGACATCCCAATGCTCTCGAGCGGTCAGCAGACCTCGCATCTTGAGGCCTATCACTCTGTAATCAATCATTTCGCACCAAAAATGATTGGCTTCTCTTACCATGGAATGCAGAGTCGGTATGTTCCACGTTATAATGCCTCATCAATTTATGCTCCTAGTCTATAGATATATAGAAACAGTATATACTAGTCATATCATATCAAAATTATTTGAGGTGTAATTCAACATTTTACAAAAATACCTTGTCATACTCTCAAGAAGGAAATCAGTTCAACTTGACCTAGAGATGCAGTGTTTATATGCTCTCTATCGATAGGCGAAATCCACTGAGTCGGGATAAAAAAATATATGATTTCGTCACATCGTTATACAGATAAACTCATACAAATCGCTCACTCTCCTATAGTGTAAAGGGACAGTNCTTGAAGTGTTGAGACAGCACATTTGATACATTGTGTAGAAAGTTATTTTTCTTTTTTACTATTTCAACTATGTTTGATGACACTGTCGGTAAGATATTCGTTGTCAAGTGTAGTTTTTTTCCCTTCTGCAGATTGTTGCTGGCTGCACTGCACTTCAATGAGAATGTGTCGAGAGAACAGGCGTCTCTTCCAAATGGTGAAAAGAGATACAGAATCACATTCCCCAAACAGGAGAATGGTGACTACACAGTTCGACAAGTGAGAACAGAGTGCACCTTCAGTAAGTTATATGATTATTCAATTCCATTCGTAATTTTACTTTAGAAAATAATTCAATGGTTTCAAACTGCCAATTACAGATATATTTTTTTTGCTTGCATGTGAAGTTGATGGTGTGTTGGTTATTTTTTTATTTGCTGCTTTGAGAACGAGTGTTTTATATATATGTTTTTATGTGGCAACTTCAAATTTCTGTGTTCCCATATTTTCAATAATTTATCATCTTGTGCATTTTGATAGCACTTTATGCATATTAAAACTAGTAAAAGAGCAACATTTAAAAGGTCTAATAACTCTTTCTTGTCATGTTACAGATTATGTGGAAGATTTGATGAAGGCAACCAAGCAACGGGTGAAACTTTTACAGATTCAAAATTGCGAGGTTGTTGGAGAATCGCCACCACCACTCTGTATGAACTTTGTTCACCCAGAGAAGTCTGAAGCTGTTTCTGGACTGATGTCCAGGTTTAGGCAGTAGCCTACAGTTGAGACTTTAGAATTATGCATGGAGATATGGAGACTACACATGTTGGACTATTCAAAGTGCTGGGCCCAGTTGTTTAAATTGAAGATACTTTTTATCAGTTAGGGAAATCTATTACCTGAATACAACAAAATCAAGAACACCAGAGATCTTTTTAATCATTTTACTTGATTTTTTGAGAAAAAACAAATGATGTGTTTTGAGGATTAGTTATAACAACCACTAATATCTCTAATAACATTTGAGCAACCGGGGCCTGGTCTTTTGCATTTTAATAATTGTGATATGTTTGAAAATAATTAAGTATGTTGGTTATATATGATATTTAATGTAGTAATGGGAACAAAATATCTACATAAACATCAAACTGACATACAAAAACAGGAGCTAATTTAATCATAAATAAGCATACAAATAAGGAAGTGTTCTGTTGTTTTCTCATTCAAATTTAAAGCCATTGTACTGTCTGTCCGGTGCAGGGAAAGCATTCCTGATACATGTAACAGCACATGCTGGGAGTCGTACACGAACATGTCGACCAAGCCAACCCAAGCACCATCTCACAAATTGACGATAGGCAATATATCGATTTCTCATGGAAAAAAAATCATTATCTTGCATAGAAAAGATAGCATATATGTTATCTTCCAACTCTTCATTTTCAAAACAGACTGGTAAGAACTACTTTAAATAAAGTGGATAGACTCTTGCAAAATTGCTGAAAATTTCATATATTCTTGGGGTTTATTCATCTTTCACAATGCAGTGTTTTGTTATTTTATGTATACATTCAGTTAGATTGTGAAACATTGAAAAACAAATTAAATAATAATGATTAATTAAAATGTATGTTTACTTACTTGTTTTCATCGTCTGTCAATTGACCATGGTACTGACGAAATGTCAGGTATGCTGTCTGCAGAACATAAATGTTCAAACAGACAGCATCAAGTCCAGGATGGAGAGTGATGCATGATAGGTCACCCGGAATGGCATCCATCATGACCTGGTCGACTTCTTTGCAACAAATACTTTCCACTTCGGTAGACATTGCAGGACAGTGTCCGCATCTACACCTGAAAATTGAAGGAGATGTAATAAGTTTTCTTTGAACTTGAAGACATATACTTTCTTATCAAGGTACTTTACACTGCCATTTGAGCGATAGCTGTAAGGACCTAGAAGTCCGGTATCCGTCCATAGTTTCTAGTTGTATTGCGCCAAATCTACATTTTTGTGTAATGTGACAACTGAATTTTCTATACACGTTACTTAGCGAAGAAATGCTGGTAGGCTAATCTTTCTTATAGTCAAAAAATGGGCTAATAATCAACCTAATTTGTGTCAAAATAAACTTACCAATCGTTGCTTCCAAGTCGTATGGCTTGGATCTCGGGCTCGTGGTCGGCCACTGAAGTTTCCTCGGTTGGGTCGTCATCCGTCTCTGGTTCGAACATGTAAGGCTGTGTTACTCCGTCGTAGGTTGTCCCGTCCATCTCAAGGTTAGATGAGCCGTCAGACATGTATAAATCAACAGATTCTTCGTCGCTTTCTGAGGTCGATACGTAGGTAACGTTATTCGCCATGATGCCGGTTTTTCTTGTGTTCCCGTTGTGACGTCACCGATACGTGTGCACAACTCACAACTTTTAGCGGCGCGCGGTACGCTTGATGAGCATATGGAAACGCAGGTAAAAAGCTCAACTTCTACCTGTCGTAACTTGGTAACCGGTCCACCGATTTCGATGCGGTTTTCGGCAACATCATTATAAAAACACAAGGAATGTTTTATTATCGGTAACTATTTGCACTACAGTTACTCTTTAATCCTCCGAAAGGAAAGAAAAACCATGATGATGTCAATGCAGTTAAATGTTACATACCGTTAGGTCTCTTCGGAAGTGTAACTGTAATCCTCAGTCCACCGCTATGGTACATTTCCCTCATTCAAGAAGCTATCGAATAACACGTTTACACTTACTGAATCATTCTCCTTCATCAGTTTTGCCTTTTATTTTATTTCATCATTTGCTATGTTTGTTTACATGATCTTAAATGATTGTTCATTCCTGTTATACCTCTTTATTCAAGATAATTCCTTTCCAGTCCTTGGTGTTCAAACTAACTCCATGTAACGTTCAACACACCTACCCGAAAATGGTATCCATGATCCCCCCCAGTCCCCTATGTGTGACGTAGACTCTGTAACCTCTGTCTGGTCTCCCATGTGCTTCTGTTTGCATTTTTTGAACGTGTGTGCTATTGTTGATTCAGTCTTTTCTTCTTTTATTAACAAGAATCCAAGTTCTGTTGTATATTCATTCCTCTCTGCTGTTGACATATGTCTGTGCTGCAATGAAGCAACCCAGATGTTTTCTTACTGTTCGTCTACGATCTCCAAAATCATCTAATGTACTGGACCAGTCTCTCAGCTCTTACTTGATATTTCTGTTCATTTTCTGTCCTTCGTGTTTTTAATGTCAAATACCTTTCGATGTCACTTTACTTTGTCAGGCTGAATTTTATCCTTATCCTTCCAACTACTAAGTATTGTTCACTGCTCGTATCACCACTCTTCTCAAGTTAAAGCCATTCAGTGTTGATCTCGATTTTGTAGTTATCATCATAACCACGGATAATAATTTGTGAACCGCTTTGCGATGACCTACGAACTAGGTTGCAATTTGTGATAAAGCGGTATATAAGAACCTCCAATTATTATTATCAATTATCATGTGGTTGTCTAGTTTTCTTTCTGCAATATAAAAGTACACATACCAAAAGAAAAAGAAAAACAGGTTTCATTGTTTAATTCTTCCGTTGTTTGTACAAGTAAAAGTGTCTTTTACTTTAAATCTAAGAATGCCTTATGGTATATATACTAATATATTAAAGCGTTCTATGTCTTCGAACATTATATTATGGTTTTATCTGGTTTCATTGCAGAGGGAGACACGTGTCTTGATATTAACATATATTGTCCTAAGTGGCGGGACATAGGTCAATGTGTGAAAACGGGTTCATTTAGCTTTACCAAGTACCACTGTCGACAATCCTGCAACACCTGCCATCTTCCATCGCCGTTCAACTAGACAATGTGACATTGGTATTGGCATGCTGGGTTTTTTCTCAGCAAGTATTTTGGCGATAGGGGCACGAATATAAACATGAGTACACACTGACATTAAAAATACCCATGTCAACAATGTATAACAGTGAGTTTTGACGTTCGCAGCATATATGTTTCATCTAATTTATTATCAATCTGGTTTTAAGAGATTTTTTTTCCAGAAGAATATACTACAGACACTTTACGTCAAATGTGGCAAAAGTCCGCAATAAAAAAAAAATCCCCGGATTCACAGTTAAGTTTAGTTACAAATTCAAATTTTTATTTTTCTTGAAAAATGTTACAATGTGATATAGAATAAATAAAAGTTTGTTAACTTATCTGCCATACTGAGTGTTTTCTACTTTATCAACACTGGTGTACGATTCATCACGAGTAAAACAATGATGAACTAATATCATCTATCGGTATATATCAGACTTGTTAAGAATGGTGTCTATCCTCTATACATTCATTTAAAGTTCACGACTTACAGCTTGCATAGCACAATTGCAGGTTTTGCACATATATATCTCTTAACATTAGTTTATAGTTTTCATTTGTTTGCATCATTTGCTAACTTTGTTTAATATCAACTGCACGGAATTATCATCGGGGATATTAATATGTTAATGCAACTTTAACAGCATATAAACGTTTATATTTCAAACATGTACGAGAGCCATCAATTGTAAAACATTGTTTGAATGTATTAATACTTCTTTTATTTCGCCATGCCATTAACATTAAAAGATAAATATGTGAACAACATCTAACTCTCATATCTCCGGCCAGTTTTTATGTCCATGTCAAATTATAGTTGACTTGAGCTCTCAGACATATTGCAAATATAAAGATTTACCTGTTTCTATCAGGAAGCGCTGGATTCTAAAAACATCGAATTAACTCAATAAACTTTACTTATTTACACTGTCATGGCTCGCCTCATATCAACAGATTACACAAAATGTACATAGAGTGACAGTTTCCTGTATCTATTTCTTTGTATATACATTTATTGGAGATAAGCGAGGTAACTCTAAAACTATATATAGGTATAAATGATCTCTTAACGATTTAAAATCAAAATAGTAACACGATCAAACTTATATCTGGATTTAAACCATGATTAAAACAGTGGTGAGCTTGAAGGTTGCACACAACACAACACTTTATATTGTCAATACCATCCATCTTGTTCAATATGAAATATTTTTACCTGTAGTGTCAAGCTAATCATGTTTTGCACTACTGGAGTCTGGTTATGGTCGTGAAGGTACCACACACCATAATGCTGATTTAAACCTGTAGTAGCAAACTGAGATAATTGACTCTACAACTAGTATCTACACCCAGCTGACGTGTATGGTGAAATTAGTCAAAGGCACACTACAATGAACGGAAAATTGAAAACCGCTCACAAGTTATCGAAGTGAATTTCTGATTTCGTCTTCCTCGTCTATAGGTAAAATTGTTGTCATTAAAACAGTACCCAATTCTATACCTCAAAAGATGATATCAGTAGCTCGGAGACCTGTCCTAGAATATTTGATCGGAACTTTTAAACTGCGACAAAACTCCGAAATATGACTTAAACATTTAAAGCATTTTCTTTCTGATATCGAAGAATCTAAAACGTAAAATGGTGTTTTTTAAAGAAAAATATGCAACATAAGTCATTGATAAAAACGTATTGTAATAGTGCTGAATATTTATTCCCATACATAACAATTCATATTCATTTAGGCGATACTGTGCGTCTATAATTCTGAGAAGACTGAAAGGGCACCAAAGCAAAAATGCATAAGATTTTTCACAAAGATAAGGTATTGAAGAAGGTGCGATGCTTTGACATAAAATATTTAGCAAGTATTTGCTGTCAGGCTCATGATATCAACATCAGAATTAGTTACTTACATGCTAACACATGCTACATGTAAAATAAGATTATCAGCTCATAGTCTGTATACACTTTGAGACATGTCGATACAAAAATAAGGATAGAGCTGAACGGCTATGCAAAATCTGTCGATCGCAACACAATATTGAAGTTGAGTACCATTTTATTTGTGTATGTCCTATTAACCAAGAAATGAGAAAGAGATTTAGAAAAATCAATTATAGGAAAAACTGTCGGTATTTAATCTAGTAAAGTGTACTGATGTCCATTCTCCACTGCACTATGTGTAGTGTCCCGCACATCATGTTATTATTTTGTAATACTTGTATTTGTATGTTATACAGATGTATAGCTGTAAAGCTCGATGTAATTAAAGAATTTGAACACAATATGTTGAGTGATACACAACCGCCGGAAACAATAACCATACTGTTGAAATACTGCATATTACATAGTCCGTACGTGTATGACCTATGTGCTTGAGTTATACACATGCTAAATTCACAAGGCGTGTTAATGTAATGTATAGACATCAGCTCATCCCATGTTAAACCGCCACTACTGTATTCAACTCACCCAAAATGTAAAAAGAATTCACTCAATTCTGTAAACATAATGTCACAGACATCAACACGATTCGTGTTTGACCGCTACCAATGTCTGCAGACCATTGCCAGTACATCATGAAAGTGTAATTGTCACTTTGATCTGTAAAAGTAATGCCACTAATATAATCACGGCTCTGCGCATGCTTGATTTCATTCCGGTGGTCTTAATATTACACATCAACTCATTAGGGCACTCTTAGTCTCTAACGTTGGCTATATCCGACATGTAGTTTGGGAAAACACGACACATTTCTCCTGGAAAAAGGTACATTCAACTATACAACAATCACTCTGTCGTAGAAAAACAAATACGAAAATATCTGTAGAAGAAATTATGTGTATACCAAAAGTACATGCTTGGGATGTCCATAAAGCATCGCTTACCTTCTTGAAAATCAGATTGGAAATATATAATGTAAGCTTATACCACGGATTCCGTGCTTATACAGACACCATTTCAAATAAATCATCACGCTGAAATGGCAAGTACAATCATCACCTGTCGTCCTTCAAAATGTATTGTTTAATTATATCTCGTTATCAAAATACAGTTTTGTGAATAATTAAAATACGTGTCACATTAACTAACCTTTGTTTATAAGTATAGATCTTCAAACCGAAAAGGTCAAATACATTAAATGGACTTTTCTCATTTACATACATGTAATATCATATGTTCCAGTTGACTGCTTATGTTAATTTAGTGTGAGATATTTTCCTGGTTTGCCGAGCGTCGTGTAAGGACAGAGGATACGACTTCACGGAGTAACGCCGAGTGTTCAAGGTAAGTTTTTAAAAACTTTAAATTACAATTAATAGTATTTTCGATATGACATCCATGATATTATGTTGCTTTATCAATTCACGCAAACGTATGTTTTTATTGTTCAATATGGCATAATCGTCTCGTGGTAAGTCGAGATAATGCATATCTAATGGTTTCATTACAGTTGCTTTAATAAAGACAATATTGTTTTTGCTACAAAAACATATATAAACTGAACATATAATACTGCTATTAAAAAACAATTGATTCCGTGTAATTTGTATACCAGTTATATGTTTTTATCCAAAGGTATGCGATATTTCAGCTTTCGTAGGAATTTTTATAAATGGACCTACTTGAATACATATCGAAAATCAGTTCATCAATTCGTTTGTGTCTATATCATTTTTCATTTTTGCTGTTACTTTTATCCTGGGATATTTGCGTATATTGAATTTCGGTTTCCTGTTGTTATGTACCTTTCATTCATGGATCTGTGTCTACTATTTGGGCAAATTTTGTACCAATAAATGTCCGTGGATTTGTGTGTAACAGAATTTCAATTTCCATAATAAGTTTTATTAAACGAAATGTGAATAGCACTAACCCTACAATGTTTAATTAAATTACTGAAACTCATAATACTATCACTAACGAAAGGATATTGCATATAATATGTGTAGACTGCTAAAATATTCAAATCAAACATATGGCTATACTCACAGACACTGGTGAAGTTTATTTGCTTGAGTGTGATTTTACGTCTTAACAAAACCAATTGTATTACCAAGGTAAATCGGAAACCAACATGCACTACAATATTATATAATAAATATGTAATTATATATCTACTATACCACAATACATTTATACAGACTCAGATTATGCCGTGTTACGAATCTTTTAATTAATTTCCAGTTGATCGTCAAGGTAGAGCTATGTTCTGTGACAAATGATTTATTATATATGATAATTATTAACAGTTGACATGATGGTGATGTATATTAAATGACGAATCTTTTCCTGCAAGCACACTCGCTGTCTAGTTAACGCTAGCTTCTTACCTTGTCCTTAAGTGCTAATATATATATATGGTTATTAAGGCGTCATGATACCTTTCTGTGACATTCGCCTCCTTTTCGAAAGAGTTGCGCATTAATAATCTGTAAAAAATGTCTTATAAATAATAATCCTTACTCGGTACATTTATAGGTGATACATTAGAAGTACATCAGGTTGTAGTATTGATAACACTTAGCTTATCATAAATGATTAGATTATGTAAATTAAAATGACAGGAGCGACAACTGTGATAACAATAGATATACCGTGACGGGTACATGTAAGTATAACGTCGTTATATACGTCCATATACGAGATGATTAATTTCGATAGCCTCATTCTTACTATTTCCCTACAATAATGAATATGCAGTTTTAATGTAGTTTTTTTTCTTTTCTTTTTAACTCTTTTTATTTTTTTGTTTCTTTGATTACACAACTTTGTAGTTTTAGCGGATATCAGTATATATTAAATATATGCAGAAAACCTTAAAATCCCTTGACACTAAAAGAAATGACAAAATTAACAAAAGAGAAATTACTAAGTATATCGAAATTTGGAAGTAGCACAGCGCGAAAATAATACCACCTAAACACAGGAAGTGTTTTATAAAAGAGTCAATGGTCAAACGTTCGGCCCCTAGCTCTAGAATTGGATTACCGCCATAATTATATCTAATTAAGTAAGATACTTCTGCTTTGGAATCTTATTCTATGTAAGTGACTTTACAAAAGTTAGTTGTTGCGGTGATCCCCTTCCATACCTAGCACCAGCGACGAGTCATTGTCTTTGCTGGCTCTACGTTCACCTGTGCGTGTGTTACGTTCATCCTGCCTATAAGGAGTTAACAGTTGTATGGTGGAGTGGAATTCGTCTTTAGCATGCTGTATCTATTACCAAATTTTGTGCCTTGGAAGCTTATGAATAATATATAATAATATTGCACATAAACCATTCATATGCAGGCTTTGCCTATTTTGAAAGAATATTGTATTAGCTTAACTAGACATGAATTTGAAATTTTATTGCATTTATATGTGCGCCTTTCGACTAAATAAGGTAATACTTTGTTTAAGAGTTCTATATTTTTTAACTAATTGCTTTGTTCTCTAATGTTATTTTTTATCAGACATTGAGTCGGTATATCTGATCAGCAAGACATTGATGTATTATTATTCAAGATAATAATTAAAACAATTGTCTAAAACGTCTGATAAAAACGATAATGACATATTGTGATTTGAAATAATATATCATCCATATTAAGGGGGCGCCAAGGGGATTGTGAATATCAGGTAAATAATTAAACGAATATTCTGCTATTATCTATAACAAATTTCATGCATTTCACTGCTGGTATATCAAAAAAGCAATGTAGAGTTAACTGGTAAAACATTTCGTTATAAAAGTTATTCATCCAAAAATCAATTGTAAATGAAAATCTACTTAAAAAAAGGAGAAGAGGAAGAAGACGTTTCCTGTTTTAACAGGCTGTCTATCAAACACGAATCATAAATATTCGAACGTTAAGCTTAATTTGCCATATATGGTAATTATCAGTAAAACTGAATTACGTACTAATTTCAATCATTTTTTAGTTTATGCATGTCATGTACACTTAAACTTCATAATCCTTGCATCTATTTATGAATAGCTTCAATGATCAGCAAACGTATCTTAAAATGTAATCTCAGAAATGAGTATGAATATGTAAACAAAGCCTTCCTAATAAGATCGTTAATGGATTAAAAAAAATGTATTGACCTAAACGTGATTCTTGTATGAGAACTCGAGCATCTTAGACAAATCAATAAGGCTTATCATCTGGGGATTAAAACAGAATTGGAATGCATCTATTTTGATACATTTTTGTACAAAATATCCCTTTGTAACCCTCCGATAACATCTCGCGACTAAGGAGTAAACCCTGTAGCACGAGACAGATAGGTGTAGTTGTTACAGGTAATTCGACAAAGGTGTATACAGGTCTAGGTTTTTACTTTCTACATGAAAAACATTAGGAGGGCGAAATGGCCTATTTAGCACGTCGTTCAGTCATTCACCATTGATTCCTCTCCAATAAACCGACTTCTTAAACAATTTGCAGATATAGACTGTGACCATTATAAAACGTTTAACCATGTAGGCAAATCAATAAGATTTAAAGTATATATAGTATGTTTTGGGTACTGAAATATGATAAAAAAAAAATCTGTTGTATACCCATTTCAAAAAGGGCTGATAATGCCTAAGATTTTAGACCACCAAGATGGCCGCCCAGACTTAAATGCATTTACATTTACATATTTTCGATATAACAAGGTAGAAATGTAAATAAAGTACTTTTTTAAGTTTTGATACATAGATAATTTAACGCCATATTTTGTTTCATAATGAAAGTTGACAAAACTCATTGAATACGATATATATGGTCCTTCGTTGAGTGTACAGGAGAATGGCCATACATGACTAATTCCCAGCCATCATGAGTGCAGTGCTACGACAGTTTTTGATAACTTTGTTTAGCAGTTGCATTCCTGGATGAACTCTCTGCAAATTTTCCTGCGACCATGGCGTTTTAGAGATACCTCTTCGTAAAACCACATGAGTTAATCGATATTGACGGCAAGGAGAACAGATGTGGTACAAACTTAACATCGAGTTACATCAATCTGATGAGGAATAAAATAAGGGTCAGGACATGACTTTGCCAACTGGTAAATAAGATCAGTGTGAGTTCGGTTGCCAGACTGTTTCCACAAACGGCACGGACGATAGTATTTCCCCTATACTGGGACAAACAATGCGGTTGATGCGTGATAATGTCTCTTCTACTTTGTCTGACATTCTGCTACCATAAGCCTTCCACTACTGGTTCGCGGGTTCGAGACTTTTTTGGGCAGTCGCCAGGTACTGTCTGTAGGTCAATGGTTTTCCTTCGAGAAATCGTCGTTCCTCCACCACCAAAACTTGGCATGACCATAGCTGTTAATTGGACGTAAAGCACAAACAAACAAACAAAAGTCTACTTTGCCACACTATGGCAAAATAGGATGAACACAACAGTTTATGAAATCGGGACATCGAATTACATTATGAAGCACATGGAATTTGCTTTATCACCATTCAGTCATTGGCTGCAAAAGTGCGTCTCAGTTCAATGGTTAAAGTAAGCTTGGCAGGTGGTGCGCCGACATTACACTGATCGTAATGGCATTGGCAAGGGATCTATAATAAGAAGAGATAGTGATATGAGCAGAGGAAATACTTTGTTAGATATACGGTATACTCGAGATTGGTGCACGCATCGAAGCTTGGTCAGGTAGTTTTTAATAGATGTAGCTCGAGCTCAAGCAAAAGAGAATACGTCACCAGCTACACATGCAGAAAAGTTTCAAATCATACGTTAACACTATAAAGAAAGTGTTTGATACCAAATACATTAACCATATCCTGATCACCTGATCCTGGAGGTACCTGCAGGTTTAGTAGATACCCCATATTTTCTCTGCCTGTTTGCGACCTACAATGATAGCTTCCAAGGAGATCACCTCAAATGGTTTCAGATGAAACACCACTAACAACGCTGTACCTGTAGAGCAATTAGTCGTGAGGGAACCAAGTCGCATCTTCGCTAGCCAAGTGTTCGCTCGTATACACTCCACTTACCCTTGGCGGATATAGCCGTGTTTTCATAATTCCCTCCACTGCCACCTACAGGATATACCGAGTTATTGCTCTTTTCCCAAACAACTTTTAACCAATCAAAATGACCGTTACATACACACTCCAATGGCGTGTTGACATAAATATAAGCACGTGTATGTCGAGGCGGAGTAAAGTGACAGATCAATATGGAAACAATCCAAAGGCAGCACACATGTTTTCCCATGTCATCATTTACATGTGGCACTTGGTCAAGGATTTCCACCAACTGATTTAACACTCCAGAAATTTCCCCAAAGATCGTGCGCCCATTTTTTGGGGGCAAAACAATTTGACATAAACGACAACGTGCTTCCGTACAGGGCGTCGCCATTTTTTTTCATTCGTCAACAGCGCTATATGTAAGAAGCGATTTCATTGGATGTAAGCGATTGGCAGCGCAGGAAAAATTGAAGGCTCGATAAACATGGCTATATCCGCCAAGGGTAAGTGGAGCGTACACTTGGCTAGCGAAGATGACCAAGTCGTGGAACAACCATATCCTCGATAACCAGGGGTTACGCTCAGTTTCGCTCTCTGCACCCCTGGAATATTTCATAGCATAATTGAAGGCACAAAGACTCAGATTGATATGTATGCATTTACCTGCGTAAACACAGAAAGAGGCCGTCTATGACAAATAAATTGCAAATGAATTAAACATTCTTAAATAGTTCTTCAAGACATTAATACGAGTGTTTGTGTCTGACGTTTGTATATGAATTGAATATATAATTATAGCATTGGTATCTTATTAGAAAACGCAGTTTAAAAAAAAGCATAAGATATATCTGACAAGTGATATATGTACAGGTAACAAAGCCTAGTTTACTTCTATCCTACAAGTGCCATCATCGCGTAAGATGTTTTTTTTCTGAATTTACAATAGATCTTTAAGTGTTTGAATTAAGTAATGGTGTAGCTGTCATCCTCTGGAAATCAATGTAAACCGACGGTGAGGTCACAAAAATGTTGCTATGGGCTACCGAATGGAGCCTGTTAAATGGACATACATGTTACTAACAATAAAAAAATACGTAATATAAAAACATAACATGTCGCAATGCTTCCAACACCTATCTACTGAAGTGTTGGGTGGTATAAGAGGATTGGAGTCTTGATAATCATGCAAGCAATTGCAACCTTCGTTCCAAATACAGTTATAAATTTTTGAAACTAGATATTGCCAATTAAAACACTGATATATAATATAAACAAATAGCAGTGTTAGTTTGGGTTATATATTTCATAATTATATGCTTCCTTGTGATGTGATCTTCTGCTGTTCAAGATTGCCTTTTGCGAATATCTGAACATCAATTACAGTAAGATGGATGATTTTGTGAAAGGTATCCAGTATCACACCACAAATAGCATTCTGGTGCTAACTTACAGGTTGAATAGCTTCTTGTACATTCTTTCTTATATTAGATATAACTTTCCAAACATACAGATATCAAATATTAGGCAATAGGACAACAACATTAACGTCTTCCATACCCCATGCACGACACTAAGAACAAATACAAAAGCCTAGATTCGGAAGATTACTCCACGTGTTACCCCAAACGAACATGACATCGATTGTCGCAAAAATGATGTAATAAACCTGTCAAATTTTCAAACTTGTTATCTAGAGCGAGTTACCAGTTGATACCATATTAAAAACCTTCACAGTTTCCACAGGTTCCGTCTCCAGAAAGTCTGAGTATTGGCATATTGACAAACGACTAGTCTATCAACACAAATCACAGTAATAATGTGTAAGGTAACACATGGACGCGAACTTGTTGATATATAAATGCTAACTTCGATGTATCTCCGTAGTATGCCTCGTGTATTTTAAGAAAGACAATATTTTATCATTATAATCATGGAATGTCATTAGCTGACTATTGTTTTAGAAGGGTAGTATTTTCATATTTTTTATAACACATCATGACATTACTTTTAGCTCAAAGCACACGGTTTGTTCGCCAATAACTAGACTAGTTTTCTTTCGCATTTATTGTAAAGTATGATTTTGATCAGCATAATGTTCATGGCTCTGCTGTTGTTCAGTAGAATGTTCATGGCTCTGTTTTCGTTAAGTAGAATGTTCATGGCTCTGTTTTCCTTAAGTAGAATGTCCATGGCTCTGTTTTCGTTAAGTAGAATATTCATGGCTCTGTTTGCGTTCATTAGAATGTTTATGGCTCTGTTTTCGTTCAGTAGAATGTTCATGGCTCTGTTTGCGTTCAGTAGAATGTTCATGGCCCTGTTTTATCGTTAAGTAGAATGTTCATGGCTCTGTTGTTGTTCAGTAGAATGCTCATGGCTCTGTTTTTGTTCCGTAAACATGGAAAAACTAAAATGTCGGCACTTCCTTAGAAACGATAGATGAGGAAGTTATTAAAACTATATATATTTTTTTTTATTAAATCTCGCTTGAAAGCTTTTTAACTTGCGCTGTCAGCTTTAATATCACCTTTACTATATATTTTAGAAAATTGAAATGTTCCTTCAATGAATTGAAATTCTTTTTCTACACTGATTTTATTTCGCCCTCTGTAGGTAGCAGCAATGGCGATTCTTGGTGTCCTGCCTCTCTGTGTTATCTCGGTAGTGCTAGGCCGGGCTGTTGCACTTCCGGCCACAACGGATGCCGCCGCAACTGTAGGAACATCTATCAGTGACGTCAAACCAACTCCCGAAATCGCCTACAACTACACCGCTGATGTCAAAGATGCTTTTAGACTTGCTTTGGCGAAGTTGCATAATAATTATGGACAAACTGTTAATCATGGTAAACTTTCGGCTATACTTGTAATTGACACTGCTACGGAAACAATTTCGTTGCCGTGATAATTTGGATTCGTGAAAATGAAATAATGTTGAAGTGTTAATGAGTATTTCGAAAATGGCGTATTCACTTTTCTTACTGATAAAAATACATACCTCGCAACGTATGACAGACTTTCAGTATGTTCATCAAGTATTAATTGACGTTTTAAAAATGATAAAAGCAAAGTTATACGTTAAGGTCATGATGCATTTTGACAATTTAGCCCTGACGGCATAGTAACCCCTGATATACCGTTCTTAAGGCCATACACGACATAACTGTGTCAGACATTTATTTTCGAAAATACATTATGTTCAATTTCTCTTTTGATACCTATACAAGAATGGGGACTTTTGGAAAACAATTCTAGGCAATTCTGAATATATCTGTTAGAAAAACTTGTGTTACAAATGTCCATTTGATAGGCTTGAGAACAAGGTGATCGATACACAACGCTATGATTGGTAATCAATCGTATCTATTTTAGCAATTTTTTCTGTTGTTTACAGTATGATCACATTATACATGTTTAATCTGTCCTTATCACCTAAAAATGATAATATCTACAACTTATTGGGGTGATGTGTTTATCGATTTTACATCTGACCCCTTAATCGTTTCTAACACTCCCTACACATCAGGAAAACTACTAAGCCTACACAATGTTATCAACTGTATAGCCCCTATGGACAGTGCTGTGTGTATAGACTTGGTACTGTGTGTATAGCTTGGTACTGTGTGTATGGACTTCGTATTGTGTGTATGGACTTCGTACTGTGTGTATGGACTTCGTATTGTGTGTATGGACTTCGTACTGTGTGTATGGACTTCGTACTGTGTATATGGACTTCGTACTGTGTGTATGGACTTCGTACTGTGAGTATGGACTTCGTACTGTGTGTATGGACTTGGTACTGTGTGTATGGACTTCGTACTGTCTGTATGGACTTCGTACTGTGTGTATGGACTTCGAACTGTGTGTATGGACTTCGTACTGTGTGCATGGACTTCGTACTGTGTGTTTGGACTTGGGACTGTGTGTATGGACTTCGTACTGTGTGGATGGACTTCGTACTGTGTGTATGGACTTCGTACTGGGTGTATGGACTTCGTACTGTGTATATGGACTTCGTACTGTGTGTATGGACTTCGTACGGTGAGTATGGACTTCGTACTGTGTGTATGGACTTCGTATTGTGTGTATGGACTTCGTACTGTGTGTATGGGCTTCGTATTGTGTGTATGGACTTCGTACTGTGTGTATGGACTTCGAACTGTGTGTATGGACTTCGTACTGTGTGCATGGACTTCGTACTGTGTGTTTGGACTTGGTACTGTGTGTATGGACTTCGTACTGTGTGTATGGACTTCGTACTGTGTGTATGGACTTCGTACTGTGTGTATGGACTTCGTACTGTGTGTATGGACTTCGTACTGTGTGTATGGACTTCGTACTGTGTGTATGGACTTCGTACTGTGTGTATGGACTTCGTACTGTGTGTATGGACTTCGTACTGTGTGTATGGACTTCGTACTGTGTGTATGGACTTCGTACTGTGTGTATGGACTTCGTACTGTGTGTATGGACTTCGTACTGTGTGTATGGACTTCGTACTGTGTGTATGGACTTCGTACTGTGTGTATGGACTTCGTACTGTGTGTATGGACTTCGTACTGTGTGTATGGACTTCGTACTGTGTGTATGGACTTCGTACTGTGTGTATGGACTTCGTACTGTGTGTATGGACTTCGTACTGTGTGTATGGACTTCGTACTGTGTGTATGGACTTCGTACTGTGTGTATGGACTTCGTACTGTGTGTATGGACTTCGTACTGTGTGTATGGACTTCGTACTGTGTGTATGGACTTCGTACTGTGTGTATGGACTTCGTACTGTGTGTATGGACTTCGTACTGTGTGTATGGACTTCGTACTGTGTGTATGGACTTCGTACTGTGTGTATGGACTTCGTACTGTGTGTATGGACTTCGTACTGTGTGTATGGACTTCGTACTGTGTGTATGGACTTCGTACTGTGTGCATGGACTTCGTACTGTGTATATGGACTTCGTACTGTGTGTATGGACTTCGTACTGTGTGTATGGACTTCGTACTGTTTGTATGGACTTCGAATACCAGGCGTTTTGCATGTATCATTAAGAACGATGGTAAACAAGTTGAATTATAAGAACGTGCTTGTGAGGAAGTCTTTTTCTGATATTCTAGACATAACAGCAACAATGAGAGCAGACTTCCATACGCTGTGCCCAGTACCGAGAAGGGAACCTGAAACACAGGCGGATTCCAAGATGGCATCACTTGGCCTTGACGCCATTCAACAGTTAAGCAACAGGTATGTAAGCTAGATTCATATAATTTTCGGCTAATGTCATGTGTTCTTGAGAAGCATTATCACTGGCTAGTCCAGACTTACTAGCTGTAGGTACCTACATGTATCTACAAATTGCATCTTTTCAGAGTCAAGATGCGCTCTGACAAGTTCGGTATATCCTGATTATCCGTGTTTACCTAGCTGTATAGATGAATTACAGCATGTTTGGAAGTTATGTTCCGAGAGACTGCATTCCATTTACAATGAAATCATGAACCTGTCACTTCGGTATATATTTCTATGCTATTGGATATTACTAGACTTTCAAGTAATAGCAAATACATCCAAGCAAAATAATGAACCTTCGTCTGTATAATTCATCTATAACATTACGAATAAATGAATGCTTTGAATGATTACAGTCCATCATAATTCTATGCAAAAGGGTTTGAATTCCTTCATCGATGTTTCGCCGTTTGGATTATTGCATAAATCGTTTTTATCATAGCGTTGGAATTTCGGCGGAGGATATTCTCAAATCGGAGCAATGGCGGGATTCACTGGGAGCCGAGTTCCGGAAGTACTGTAATGAAAGAGCGTCTCACCTTCACTGTGAAGCTAACTCCCCCTACCGGACGATTGACGGTTCCTGTAACAATATAGGGCATCCGGCCTGGGGCATGACGGGAATGCCCCAAAAGAGGTTCCTTGCGCCAGACTATGATGACGGTATGCTGTTAAAATCGAACCAAAACAAAAATTGTGTTGAAAATGTTTTATTCACTATAAAACTATAATAAACAACAGACAATTATCCAGGGATATGTACATGATTGATAGATATATTCATTATAAAGAATAGCATACATTCATCATGTGTGCGAGAAAATATATATTCAGCGATAAAATCATATTATTAGCTGATGTACATATTTTAATGGAGTTATACATTGATCGCATTTGATGAATGACATCATCATAAATTGACAAATTGATTGCATAACTTACAGCATTCTCAATATCCAGGGGTTACGCTCACATGCGCTCTTTCCCGTAAATTCTTTTGAGAAGCAAGTTGTAATCACATTATCTTAAAAGAAATTAATATTAAAAGATTTTCCAATCACGTTTGCACTACATTTTTAACGCTAATTATACGTGTGCTTTTTATATCTGTTCTAGGTTTCAATTCCCCTCGGTCACGTGGCCAGGATGGCGCGCCCCTCCCCAACCCCAGAAACATCAGTAACGAGCTCCATCAGTCAAACGGGAACCAGACATACGAGTCCAAACTGTCCGTGATGCTGATGACCTGGGGTCAGTTCATCAATCACGACATTGTCGGGACTCCACTCATTAAAGGTGTGTGACTACAATCTTCGTACTGTCTACCGTGTCTTACCGGTAATAAGCCCAGGAAGGATTTCCATTTAAATTGTATACATTTATTTCTAGGATTTAGATCCATCGGTACAATTTAGACGGCAAGTGTAAATAGGAAAGTCTAATTTTGAATACGCTTCAGACGAAAATTATTTATGTCCCCATCATTTTGGATGTTTTTATAGTTATCAATCATGCACAGATGACTTGTGCACTGTAAAAATAAACAACTGACAAAACATGATTTGGTAGTTATAGATTATCACACTGTATTTTCAGTGTTTGTCGTGAGGTGGACTCGAGATTTTATCTACGTGCAAGCGATGAGAAAATTGTGCGAACAGTGATCTATTATTTTGTGGAATTTCTGTTGTTTATTAATGTTTTTCGTGTGAATCCTAACATTATTTTCAAAACTTTTGATGAGACCTATCAGAAAGCCATACCTGTATAGTGGTTTCTTAAAACTTAAAGCGAGTCTCACTGGAAACCACGAGTAGAACTCAGATATCCGTGTCTCTAAAATCATTGTGTAGAGAATCAGACAGAACTGTCTGTTCTTGTTGATAGAAAACGGGTCCCATTAATCTGGACGCAGTTAGATGTAGGAACCGTGATTGAAAGTGATCAAACCAATTTTGAACAGAAGTTTAAATTCGGTGAAACAACCGAAAACCAAATTCCACTTCCTAAAACCTATCAAGACCCCGTAAAATCCAGACAATCATTACTTGTTCTAGAATGTATTGTACCCAGACAACAACTTGTAGATGTATGCTTTATCTAGAACTCCTAAACACAGTATGTAGAGGTGAGAGGTAGTATTAATGATTTGTTTACCGTGATGTTACATTTACATGCTGCTTTTAACATTTTGTATGATACTAGTACGTACTGTTACACTTTATCTGTGTATTTTTTTTATTTTTTTTTTATAAAATCCCTTTTAAAATAAAAGCCACCAGATAAGGACGGTATTTATTTTACCTATTTGGGATTATCATGGCGATATATGATTTCGGCACATTTATAACTTTTGTTAACAGTTTTCATTAATATTGTCATAGTGGGAGTTTGTTGGATTTTCAGGTTTCATCCTTTTTTCTGGAGTGAATATACCTCGGACTACAAGAGTTTCAATGTTATAAAATTAACTTAATGTTTCCCCTTTTCAGATAGTCACGGCCGGTCACTAGATTGCTGTGGTCTGGATAAGACAAAGTGAGTATACATGCCTGAATGAACTGTCTTTAAACAATTGACATCGCCGCAGGATCGGGGGGAAATTACATTTTGCGCATGGATTAGCTGTCTCCTTACAAATCTATGTACAGTATCATACACCTGTCTTACCTTTCCTTTTGGGCGGTAACTCCGTATGTTCCCCTGAATAGCCCTCTGTCAAAAAAGAGTCAATCGGGTGGGATGTCAGGTCCCGATAAGAAATAAATTAAATAAATTGGTTGAAATGTGGTAACAGTGACACCTGCAATTTGTGTTAGAGTTATCTCCCTTCAGATATATTACCTCTTTATACTATGTGTACTCGTCCATTGTGATAGGGTTAAGGCTGTATGCTATAATCTGTACTTTAAATATCATACCTGTGATTTGTGCTAGAGTTAAGACTATATCCAATACACCCAAACTCTTGATGTGTGTTACAGTTTTTTCCCACAATACATATGTTTATTCTGAATAACTAGTATCATCATTGCAGCCACTCTGAAAGGTTCCATCGTGCTGACATTATTTTCCATTATGTTGTGATAAGGGTATATTCTATTTCAATATTCCAACTCCAAAATATTTGTGAGTCTGATTTAAGATCTCAAAAGAATTTCCTTTCACATAAAACCGATGAAGCGTGGTTTTTATTCTTGTGAGGCTTTTTAGAGCATACTCATAATATCCATTACATTAGTATTACCCCAAAAACTCGAAGTATCAAATTAAGTGTTTCTAAATTAATTTAATCTGGAACTCTTTAAGGCAGGATACTTTTAAGTTGTTTTATATTTAAACAATCTTCTGGGACCTTATTTGTGAAACCATTCTTAAAAGATTTTCCTTTCTAGCCAAATATTGCTTTGAGAATGAGAGCGATGTTGCTTATTCAGACCCTGATATATTCTTCATATGTATTTACGATATTAGCATTATGGAATGTTCAATGAAGTTATATATTTAATGGTTATGACAAAATTATAATATCAATTACATTTTATACACTAGGTCGCTATGTTTACAGATAATTACCAGATATAATAGTTATATCATTAATACAAACGAGACATTTATTTGTTCCACAAAGTGTCTGTATATTAAACCTTATTACCTATATCATGACTGAGCGCGATTTTATTGCATATGAACAAATTTATATTAACTGTCCGGGATGATATCCTTTGCCCTTCTACATGGACATATCATATACATGCATACTGTTATATAGAGGCATTGTTAGCTTTACATATTATAATTTAGTAATTAAATTAACTGGTTTTTAATGAAAAGAATTTCTCATGTATAGAAGTTATAAATACGAATGATTCATGGTTTTGGGGTGAAAGATATGAAGAAATTATTGTCTTAAAAGTCCAGCACAATCTAGACACTATGTTATGTTTTTTCAAAAATAAAAATGTTTGTCGATTGATTGTTCCAGAACTAGATTTGTTTAAAATACTTTCATCGTTTTAACTGGTTGATTGTTCCAGAACTAGATTTGTTTAAAATACTTTCATCGTTTTAACTGTAGAGTGTCCGGCTTTTTCTATTTTCATTTCACAATTTGTCGGGTTCCTCGAACTCACATAATCCTAACTAAACACGATCTGGGAGTAAAGAAACGTAACAGTGATATGTATACGTGTTATAAACAGATATGTTGATACTAGAGTTAAGATGAGGAATCTGTGATCAGCTGAACTTTGATTGACACATACGTAAGATGACTATACTTGGTGTAAAGTGTTCCAGTGGCAGACTGGTACGGAGTCTCTCCATTAGCTGACAACAGCTGACATTTTCATTAGAAATTAACATGATAATTTTATGCTAATTTGATACGTAAGTAAAGCATTGATTCAAAGGATAGGAGACATAGGTATTAGTTACAATACATCGTGCATACACCTGAGATAGAGATGGTGTTTCATGCAGATGCACTTAATATTGTGGCAATATTTTGTTCTACCATATCACGCTGGATTAGCATATGGAATAATTCATAAAGTGATTAAATACAAAATCTATACGAGGATATGCTTGAGTGATTAGCATATACGGAAGCCTTGACGTGTGGACGACCAATACAGGAAACAACAGTGGCGTTCACATTATACAGGTTTACGGGCTAGACAGGTTCCTGATGTATAACCTACCTGTACACACTTGGACTTCAGTCTGATTCGTGGTACACCGAATATCACGACAAACATTGAGGATATAACACTATGTATTCTATATGATAAGCCATGTATAGAATCACATGCATTGGACGATATGTAACGAGAGTTATACGTAATACTCTAAAATAAAACTGATCATTTATTCTGAAAGTAATTTGTTTCATTCCTGCACCTGTTTATTCTGAATACTACGAAGCCCGGAAAGGGACACAGTGAGAAAAACGAGATATCGGTTTTACATTTTTTTACCATGACCTTTCCCGGGCCCAATCAAGATTACCCATATATTCTCGAAATATGATTGGTGTGATCCATTTACCTGTATAATTTGTATTTTTCAATATCAAATGTTATTTCTGTATCCGTGTAATTGAGTACACAATTGTGCTGATAATCATCTGTCTACGGTAACCTGTCAACAGTAGGAAGTGTTACCCAGTCACCTATCTGATATGTACATATAAAGGTTCCTATCGAGTGATGGTAGTTATCATGTTTATCTACGTGTATCTCGAATTAGTTCATTTTCAAATTGTTAAAAGACACCAGGTGAACCAAGTGTCTCTTAACAATTTGAAATTAACCAATGCGAGTTTAATGACCATGATAGCCATCACGAGTTTGAGAACCTTTTTCTCTCTCGTAACGTTTATATTTTATTAGGAAAAACACATATATTTCCACTGGAAAATACAAATACAGTTGTTAGTGGTTGCGGGAGAAATGTATTTACTTTGACCCTGTTAAGTTTAATCAGGATTTTACTCTGTTATGACCTTTGTCGTTTTCTCTCTGACACAGTCGGGACTGTTTACCTGTGGATATCCCAATGGACGACCCTTATTACGACTCTTCCTGTATGAACTTTGTCCGAACGGCTCCAGCCGCTGGACCAGAGTGCTCCATAGGTGAGGCACCTCATATGTTGTAGAAAGCAAGAAAAACGGCTCAATAAAACCGGGCATTCTGGAAAACTGACCGTCTGGCTCTCTATATTTACAAACTGACCTACAGATTAATGTGTACATGTGGGTTGTGTTCGAGTTATCCTCGCTTTCGTTTTAATTACCTCCCTAAGTTGTTTTCCTTATATACACATATATTTTAATTTTACTTTAAAAAACCCGATTGATTGTTAAAAACAGCTACCATATTTAGTTAGGTAGTACGTGTTGCTTTCCGTTTTATTTTATTTTCTGTTTATCTTATCATTATTTTAACAGGGGACAGACGCATCATAATAACAGTAACAATAATCAATAAAAAATTGGAACATTATCATTAATACTTATCCTTTTTCTCTCGCATGAGATGATTTGTTATCCAAATGCTCTTTCCTATATTAGAGCTATTTAAAACAAGTTATATTCCTAGAATATTTACAAACACAGTCAAAATGAGTTAACTAATCAGATATGTCTTAATTATTAGGTGAGAGACGTCCAATTAACAAAGTGACGTCATACCTTGATGGTTCTGCAATTTACGGATCAACAAAAGAAGAGGAAAGCCGTTTACGTCAAATGGAACATGGTTAGGCAACTACATGTTTTTGTATTCTCTTTAAAATGTTGTGAGCACGATTTAGGATGACTGGTAAAAAAACAACAGGCCAATGTAAACACTGTACTTCAAAAATATGAGAGTGAATTACTATCAGAGATTAAAACAGCGAACACATCAACTCCAGATCTCAATCGGGAACCTCCGGCACTTTCTGTAAACGAGAAAACATTTTCTCGTTTACGGAAAGTGCCGACGGTTCCCAATTGCTCATAAATCTGTGTCACAGGTATTTCAGCGAATTTTATATACATGCATAACATTAAAATCAGCGTTTGATTTAATTAATTACAGAGATAATTCAGTTTTTTGAAGAAATCTTTGTGAAATCTTTAAATCATCCATATTCTAAATTGTGACTTCATCAGAAGTATTTCTCAGGCAATATATAGCCACTATACATTTTTATAAAACTTTTACTTACCATTACTACAGGACTGCTTCGAGAGGGACACCATGGTCTTCTCCCTCCTACCGGAAATGATAACTGTATTCTACAGAAGAAAGGACAACAATGCCAGCTGGCTGGTTAGCCTCTTTTTTATTTTTTATTTTAAAGTTACGAACCATAAAAATTGACCCTATCGATTTGATATCATTAATTCTTCTTTTTTCACGTTAGAGTATATTGTACATCATTTGCAGTCGTATGTTACGTTAAACGTTTTAGTTATTAGTATCATTAGAGTTATTTCCCTTTGTCCGTTTGTAATATAACAATCTATATTACGTTATCAATGTAATGTATTACAAACATTTTAATGTTACAGAATGTATGTAAATATGTCATCATTTATCTAACGAGTTCCAAAATAACATTTGTATGAAAAAGATTACTTTATTCGTAACGCTGAACTTTTGTCAAGGTAACATACGATTTTTTACGCTTTTGACAGCAGATAAACAAAGACAAAATGTAGATAGTAAAATTTAGAGTGGATACCGGTCAATTGAACTGTTTTTGTATGGTATTTATGATCTATTTGAATGACACAGCTTTGCAAGCAAACAACATAATGCGCGCTACTAGATCATAAATATCATACACAAACAGTTCAATACTTAGATTTACGTTTTCTCTTCCTCTTATGTTCTTTTTTAACTTATGATTTATATTTAAAATTAAAAATGCCCGCCTTATCGACAGTTCACACAATTTCGTTCATGGTTTGAACAGCGTATTGTCGCGTGCTGATTGGCAAACAAAGTAGTACTTTGAAATTTTAACAAACACTTCAATTTTATTCCACAATTCAGTATCAATACAATTGCGTATGATATGTCTATAGGGTGATTTAAGTTTATCAATAGAACTCTGAGCTGAAAGTTAGATTTGAAATTGTTTCGATTTTTCCCCGGAACAAATTACGCGCATGGACAAATACAGTGAACACCGTAAATCCGACCTAGCCCTCCACGAGGGATTTATTTTTGGAAGTTTTTGTGAAGAATGTATGGGAATCTGACTATAGTCAGTAGATTCTTTAACAGCCTCGTTATTTGACATGTCGTTATCAGTAACTGGGGCACCGTGTCTGCGAGACGCGTAAAACTGATATCGTTTGATAAGTTTTTGATCTTGCGACAGAGCACAGGTTCGTTACAAATGTCTGAAATGTTTATGTGTGGCTTGACTCATATCAGTAGGTCTGTAACATATGTCAGTAGGTCTATAGAATATGTGTATTTCAGACATTTGTAACGAACCCCTGTTGATCAGTGCAGTGTAACAGACGATATTTCTGATAAATTGCATGAGCGTTAAAATTGTTTCCATTGCCGGCATTGGTGATTTCAACCGATGTGCATTTTGTACGATACATTATGTATTACAGACCTTCGTCTTGTTTTCGTTGTAATAAAAGTATTTTTTATTTACTCTTTTCTTTTGCACATAAATTTACGATGACATTGTCAAATCTCACAATGCCAAGCGATATTTCAGCAGCCGTCATGTTTATTTATATTGAATATTGTAGTTCCGGTTAGTATTGTATTAATACGTTAAGAATTTTGTCTCGTGCTGCATGGTAATTAAAGTCCCATCAACGACACAGCTTTCAAAGAGGCTATTTAGTGACAATGCCATGCAAATGTAAATATATTTCGATAAACTGTATTTAAAATGAGCCGTCAAAATTTCACCAGAAAATATTTTTGCCATAGCCCCGGGGCCCTCGGGCTTCGTTTATCTATTCGTTTACAGAGTCATCTTTTACACTTAATTATATGGATTTCTAATATAACATAATCTTACACACAACCGAAATATACTTCTTTGCACATTCTTTATTCTAGGGGATGAACGTTCAAATTTAGTGGCCTCCATTGGTGCCTTACACACTCTGTTCATGCGCGAACACAACCGAATTGCGTTGCATCTTCACGAAATCAACCCGTCCTGGGAAGATGAGCGACTCTACCAAGAAACGAGGAAAACCGTCGGCGCAATTATCCAACACATCACCTATCACGAGTACCTGCCACTGATAATCGGGAAACCTCTCATCAACTTTTACAACTTGGACGATACGGAATTCGGACACGTCCAGGCGTACAAAGACTACGTTAATGCCGGGGTTTCCTCTGGCTTTGCTGCTGCCGCTTTTAGATTCGGACACTCTCAAATTCCCAAAAAGCAAACGTACATCGGACCAAAGTTTGAAAAGAAGAAGGGAGTAGTTCTTGAAAAGACATTCCACAAGCCGTACTATCTACAGAGGAGCAAGCATTTTGGTTATGAGGGGATTCTCAGATGGTTGATCTCAGATCCGACTCCTACGGTCGATAGGTAATTTACATTTACGTGTTAATTAATTTGACCAATTTATCTATTGGTCGAATCTTCCCAAACATTAAGAGAGTCGGGTATAATCATACGCATAAAAAGTCAATTATTGAAAAACACTCATTTTTCGCGAGATTGGTTGTTTTGTGTTGCTTATCTTATCAACTTAAACTAAAGATAAATACATTATACGACAAATGCTCCTTTTGCTAATCCAAATCCTCGCGAATCATTCGATTAAACCTGAGACTCGGAAATATTTACTCGCGACAAGCTCAATATACAGGTTTAAATCTGTTTTACGAGTCTTGCTTGTTAGTAGAAGATTGCCATCAAATATTTCCCCTTCATATTTGAAGGGGAGACATCTGAACACATTTTGTCATCGCAAACAATGCGGTGTGTTTTAACTGTGTCTCTGTTTGGGACCCTTGTCATTTTCTTTAATCTTATCACGTCTCTAAAGTTCTCGTTACTTCATTGACATACTAATTTCTAAGCTACGCATTGCTCTCGCTCGTTTCCCAATATATTTGCCATTTTAGGCCCTGTAAATGAGGTTCATATTGTACAATGCAGCATTGATAGGCCGTTAGGTTTTTAACATGCTACCAAACACACTTGTAATTTAAAAGTCTGTACAGCTTTTTGTTTCGGTTTGTATCCGTTGTTGAAAGGGTAAACCTGCAGCAGTTGACACGATGTAAACATATCACAGTAAACGCATTTGCATTTGTGAGCTATTTTCAAAATTGTATTTTTTGTTCATCCGTCGGCATAATAACATATATTAAGACCGTACTAAACCAGCTGATATGTCTAACTGAAAGATCAGAGAGAGCGATGCGCGGCATATCTCTTTGATGTACACCTATACATGTGTTTAAATTAATACGGATGAGACAAAAGAATATGTTATCGATTCTCATTAGAAATCAACTCTAAAAATTACTTACCAAATTTCCAATTTCCGTCTTTTTAGCAAACTCTATCACTTCCAAAATAAACAGTATTATACTCATGTTAATTTTTTTGTTATCGCAATTAAATAAGAAAGCAGCTGATCATAATACTTCATATTGTATATACAAGTTTCCTAAAAACATCACCTACCTAAAAGTTGTATATGATTAACGAATCATTTGAATGTCATCAGAATCGCAATATCCAACATGGCATCAACTGGACTCAAAGTGCAAAGTGAGGTCACAAAGGAGTTTTATTGAAATAACGTCAGTTTTATTGAAAACTTGAGTATTCGAAATTGTGCACTGCAAGAGATTGAGATTATTGCTTCACGATGTTGTTAGAGAAAGGGTATTGTTATATTCGTCTGCTTTCCTTCAAGGTACCTTGAAGATGGTGTCCGCGATAGGCTTTTCTTGTTGCAAAACATTAGCCTCGATTTGGCTTCAATCAACATCCAAAGAGGACGTGAACAAGGAGTGCCGTCTTACAACGCATGGCGGAAATGGTGTGGACTGTCGGAAGTGACGACATTCGAGGTCAAACGAAATGGTGGTCTCGAAGATCACGACGAAGAAACAGCTGCAGTATTGCAAGAGTTGTACAGGTAATCTTTGTCATTGACTTCTAGTTCATGTAAGATTACATTTACAAGTCTAGGAATATTCTTTTTTGCAAGGTTCTGCCTGAGACATAAGTGGTACAAAACTATTATATATACGGTAGCATGGATCACTGGTGAAAAACGAAATAGGTCTTAACGGCTTGAATAGTGCAAAAAAAAAAGCTTGCACGCATCTTTCCAGCTGTATGAACCTGAAAATCATTTGCGGGAAGTAATCCGGCTAATGTCTGACAACGCTCATTGAGAACATTGTAAGTATAGCCACTCCGACACAAATGTGGTAATGATCTAACCCTTTGGACATGAAAGATATATTTTATGGTTTAAATATATTTTTAGGAGTCCCAATGATATTGACCTATATTCTGGTGGAGTATCTGAGGTTCACGTCCGTGGTGGTAGTGTTGGACCTACATTTGCATGTATAATTGCGCGACAGTTCAGTGCAATGAAGGTTGGGGACCGCTATTGGTACGAAAACAACGACACCACCACCGGGTTTACCACAGGTAAGCACAGTTTCATATTGGATAGGTATCGGTTCACTAAGGATAAGTAGGCTTACTAGTTCTATATCGGAACATGTAGGTATTGGTTTATGTCGGGTACGCCTTCTGGTTCACCTTGGTAGGTACTCGTTAACAGAGGGTAGTTTTTGGTCACATTTGGTTAGCACTAGTTCATTTTGGGTTGATACTGGTTCCCATCAGGAAAGAAAACACCAGTTCACATCGGGGAGAGGCATAAACAATGTGTTGATCCAATTGTGTTCATAGCTATATGACTTGCAGCGTTAATGCAAACTTTAAAGTGTTATGAATACTTACTACACATTTGGTGCTTTTTCCAAGCGTACTTTAAAAATCTTGCCAGGTTCTCCCCCTCGTCTCGAGTTTTCAAGATATTATAGCAATTATTTTGAAAATACCATTGCGTTTATTTGTCAATATTTCCCGGGTCCCTATGTGAGAGCCAATGTAGCAGAGGTGATCTGAAGAGAAATTCTCCGCCGCCGAGTCGGTAGGAACCAACTAGTATTTCATCAGGGTGACACATCAGCAGTTCTACTGTATAGTGCTTCTATGATTCTATCACTTCTATACGTTTCGTGGCTATTAGGACGTAATTCATGTTTTTGAATTGTTCATTACTCAGGCCAGCTGGATTCCATTAAGACGATAGAGTTATCAAAGCTTATATGTGAAAATATGGACATCCCGGATATACAGCGAACTGCCTTCCTCACACCTAAAATAAGGTAAAGATATAGAGTTACGTTGTATGCATTGTTACCTTTGTATAAAGTTACCTCCTTTACTAAAGAGTTTACCATTACGAAGCCTGTAGAACTGGTTTACGAATTGAAATTCAAACTTACTGGCAGCATTATTATATCTTATAAAATAATGCAATTATGAATGTGTTAGCAATACTGAAAGAACGGGAAAATGAGGACAAACACGTTAAGGGTCACGTGATGTTAGGCGTTCTGATTTATTTTACCAATGTTTTATCATTAAGTATACCTGGCCCGCTGTAGGTAAAACACTAGAGAGTTCCGGTGGTTTGTTTCGTATGTTACTTTCGTTTTGGCTGTAACTGTAGGACAATTAAGTAATAACACTCCCATTGACAAGATAACTTAGTTGGTCAGAGCGGCTGTATAACAGAGGTCCTGTGTTCTTTATCAGTTTTCACAAAAGTCCCACAAGATGTGGTTTTCAATGCATAGTTTCGGTTTTTGGCAGTAGTACAGAGAACCTTAAATGTATAAACGAAACTTTTTAACGGAAATATATATATTGTTGTAGTGGTGTACACACACGCCATATCCCGTGCTCCTTCCTGCCGGACTTAAAGTTCAAAGCATGGCTCGACAAGACACCCAAGTGGTCTGAAAAACTAGCCCCGCAGCCATCAGCGCAACCGACTGTTGAATCAACCATTGCGGCCGAAAAGCCGACTGCACCGTCAAAAACAGTAGAAACCCTTGCTGCCGAAAAGCCGACTGCACCGTCAAAAACAGTTAGTTCTGTTACCGGTGTAGAAACCCTTGCTGCCGAAAAGCCGACTGCATCGTCAAAAACAGTTAGTTCTGTTACCGATGTAAAAACCCTTGCTGCCGAAAAGCCAACTGCAGCGTCAAAAACAGTTAGCTCTGTTACTGATGTAAAAACAACAGCACAAATTGTAGCGGATAAAACGACATCAGTTGCTGCCTAGAATAGCCGAGTCGTGTCTCCAGTATACTCCTTACTTGATGTTTTGATGGTAGATACTTGGTAATAAAAATGTGATGTTTTTATTCTCGAATTTTCCTGGTTGTGTTTTGTAGTCTCTTAGTTAGGGCAAGCGGGTATACGATTGCCATTGATGTACCGTGTGTAGTAAGCAGGCTATATTTGTAACTAATATTGAACTAATATAAAAAATAGGGACGGGAAAAATTAGAAAATAAAATCTACTTCAGTTTTGGAGAACGTGAATTGAATATTATACATACTAAACTGAGGAACAATTGTAGTTTCTTTCAGTATGTTTTTTAAAGTTGTGTCTTTGTACCTTTGTGAACATTATATACATCTATTTAAGGATTAACCTTTTGTTTTGTTTAGTTTATGAGATAATAAATTAAATGGAGCACAACGAAAATTGCGTTTACGAACAATCTACCTCGTGCTCCATTGGATTTATTATCTCATAAACTAAACAAAATAAAAGGTTAATCCTTATATTTACAATAATTTCTTTCAACAATAACACCATTAAAAGAGTCTGATACAAGCATTTACCTTGTGTAATCTGCGTTCAAATGATGTTGACGTCATGTTAACCCATGCGAAACAGCCATTTGCTAAAGCCGTTGACAGACAGCTCAACCCCGCACACTTTCTCCGTGACAACAAAAGAAAATAGTTCCTCCATTTCAATATTTTTATTCACATAAAATATCCTTATTTTACTTCATACAATATCTTAATAATTGTATTAGAAGGTAATGGAATAAATAATTTTGTATGTGCATGAAATTGAGGAATTAGGGCAAAATACTAAGTAGAAAATACTAATGACCGCGTACGTCCATCGTTTGAAAGTGATGCGCACAAAGGCGGGAAATAGAGAGTGGTACCATGTCCTCGAGCGATAGTAACTAGCCTAGGCCTGGTGGAAATTGAATGTGCAGTTATTGAAGTTGCTACTTGTAAGCATACCAGAGGTTTGTGCAGATGACATGTATGATGTGGATAAATCGTTTGTTGGCCAAGTGACTTTTGGGAGACGAGAAGTTTGACCTATATTTCCAGGAACAATAGCCATCGTTTCTGTGTCATGGCGGCCGACACTCATACATTGATGGAGCGTGTTTGTACCGACAAACAATCGCGACTGTAGCTTCTGACACGAGCTGACAAAAGCATCNAAAAAAAAAAGTTTTTATTTTGGTGTCTCGAACGCACGGTAGTCTAAATGCTAGCGTTTGTTTGTAAACATTGACACGAGGTTTGCGGAAAGAAGTCTGCCAATATTTACATATATTCATTCGCGGTGAACTGGGTCACGTTCTACACTCAAGTTATTGAGAAATAAACAGACTTGCCCACACTTTCAGAAACAGTGGCAATTGTAAATATTTCATGTGTATTCCTACTATCATTGTTGTCATGTAATTGTAAATGTATGACGGGAGAAGGCTGTGATAAGTTGTAATAACTTGTGCCAAATCCCTTATTCAATTTTATTGGCAATAAATGTGTTTAAAGTAAAGTAACAAAATGGTTTAGAAAGTAGTAAGGAAGCAGGCAAGCGTGAAATGGGTAGTTATATAATTAATGTAGATTACAAATTGTAGGGTAAACTATTCTATTTTCATCTAGCGCTTGCGTTCATTACCGATAGCAGTAGCTGTCTCAAGTAAACAACTACATGTATATACTTCAGACCAGGAGCTGTAACCCCAGATTTTTAACTTAAGTCCCAGTCCCGGCGATAATTTAATGAATACTCACATTTTACATGCATCAATGATTTGGAAGATTTCTGGCGAGACTAAACGCCGAATACCCTTTTCAGTGTCACATGATTTCAACAGGTTACGTGAAAGATTGTTTCAGCGAAGAATTCATGCTTGAGCACGAGAACAGTTTCATCAGTACGTGTTCAAGTTAATTACCCAGATAGAGCTCTAACAACATTAAAGGAAGAAAATGCCGTAACAAGAAGTCATCAGGTAGCAGATACAGTAGAGGGTTGTGGCCATGGGTGATATTTTTGTTAAATGGCTAACCCCTGTATAATAATATGTAAAACAATTATACAAATAAAACTGTACTAAAATTGGTATAAGCATGATGAAGTGGGCGATGTGAGCTCCACATTTGTAAAAATAAATATTTTTTTGGTTCGAGAATAAAATGTTGGCCATAATCCGAAAGGGTGCCTACCCATGAAAAGCTAGCTTTACAGGAGGTAAAATTTTGCCAACAGCACACGACGCAGAATTGCAAACAATCAAGTTTTACAACTTTACTGGGACCCAGATAATTCTGCAACCAGGTAGGTAATCTTTAATTTCAGACAGAACTTAGGAAAAAAAACTAGTTGCGGGGGTCAAATTTTGTGTCAAAAATAGCAATTTCTGAAACATTCTGAAATGGTCTCAAGTTAAGGTAGCCATTTCAACTTCTATATTATCAGATAAAGAAAGGCGACCGATACATGCCACATGAGTAAATAAAGATTCCTTTATCAAAATATACAATGATATGCTATGTTTTCATGAGTAAAAGTATGTAACAATTTTGTTTCGAAATACATGGTATATGTAAAGTAAATTTGTCCTAGATTAGTGACAAATAAAGGGACGCTGTCCCATTTGGCTAATGGGAGTCTATGTCCAATCGATTCTTCCGCTCTAGTTAGTTTCAAAATATCGTACAATTGTTGGAACATTTTGGCACAAATGTGCGCACGATGGATTAACGATGTGCGATAGCAATCGTGGTTGTTGCTAATAGAGGAATGACTTAAGAATGAAAACTTCGTTTTCAAACTTCTATCAACTTGAATTTCAGGTGTATTTAATATGTCTATGTTTTAATATTAATATTCAATTTCGAAATTGTGTTTTGAGCTTTTCATGATCGACACGTGCGCAACACATTTTTGACACGATCTCATGCACATACATTTGTATACAGGTACACGGTTTTCAGTTTTTATTTAACCTTGAGCTTCACGACCAGTCAGCATTACATATACATACCACCATTTATAGTTAAATACATGTGCAAAACACATAAAAGAGTATATATCATTGTAAATACAATAGTATAATACAATAGTATAATACAATACAATTGAAGGTATACAAGATGTTAACCCTCGCTATGGAACATTTTGATAACTAATGTACAAGTTCGATACATCCAAACAACATATACATGTATCAGTTCTGATCTTTAGTTGGGGTATTTGAATATAACCTGTATCAGGAGGTTGAACTTTATGGTGACTGTAGTGTCTTTCAGGGGGCTTGTTAAATCATTGAGCTAATAACCATCATTTATGAACACTTCGACATTAAATTCCAATATAGATATATTTGATAGGATCTGAATGATTAACTGGGCTATTGAGTCCAACACCATCCATCCTTTAAATCGGTTTGATACTGAAAACCTATATCCCCTAGCGTAAGTTTACGTATTTAATAATGACATGGCATGAAGCCAATTGCCAGTGAGGTAGGTTTTTTGTTAAGGGAAAGCCGTAGGTAAATATGCGTGTAGCTATTACCGAACTAACGCAATAGCAAGGTCTTTCAGTGAGGAATAAACACGTACATTTTCCCACGCTGTCGACCGACAACACCGTGAACTGATTGCACCCATAACACGTAATTGTCACTTTAAATTTACAGAATAAATCGCAGGCGAGAATTATAAATATGTAAATAAAGTTACCTATTGATATTTCGATTTACAGTTGAATTTGGATAAAAAAAAAGTTAGAGCATGCACACAAGAGGGGACCTAAGGGATAATTTGAGAATGAACTAAAAAATATTGAAAGATTTTTGGTAGATGCTAGTGATTCAGAATAAATGTCTGTACTAGTATCACAAAGATGCTGCGTAAATGAAGACATATTAAGACCTATTTTTCAAAAATATAAAACACATTTAAGCATGCCAACTTAGCTAGAGTTTCACCGACAGCTGCCGCTAAAAAGTATTACCGTTTCTTCCTTATTGATTAAGAACGCAAAAAAAAAAATTTGCTCTTGCCAGTTTCAAAACAGGAATTGTTCATAAGGAGTATGAGAAAGAATTTTGACATGATTGTGAAAAAGTCTTACTTCAATTAACTAATACTCTACTAATATTCTTATACACATAGAATTCATGATCTTCTAACCCGGAAAATCGGATCACGAGTTATAGTTAAGGTTACACTGGGTTTCCATACGTGTTTGACAGATTCTCGATTTTGAGTTGTTTGACAGTGTTTGCTTGTGTAAACCCCTTTTCGGATCAGCGCTTCAACAACAGAGGAGTGGCATTACGTTTTACCGGCGAGGAGCCGTCCCTGTCGATATCATGTCAGCTAAAATCGTCGTTAACAATTGAACGAATTTCATCTCCAGCAAACACGCAGGCATTCACACATAGCGAGGTATTATCCAGGTGGCATAGGACCTGTAGTTAGCGCTTGATAAAGCAGCTCCTGCGAATTCCTCGAAATTGTATTTATTGAAGTATACGCTAATTGTATAATTGTACATCTATGTACTTTAAAGCTCTTTAGGGTGGTTTATGTTAGCTAGATAGGGCGCTATATAAAATGTTGTATTTTATTATTATGAACGAATTGATTACATAACTAAGCAGATTTTGCAGCGTATTAACGCGTGGAACATCAAGGATTGTGTTTTGCATGCGTGGATAATGTGACTCTGTTCCTGCGCGTGTTGGAATGTTGGACAACGTTTTCATTAGGTTTTTGTCTATTATAGCTGTAGAGCCATAAAAGGCCACTGCCACGTTGTACTGGACCTTTATTTGACGCCGGTTTATGAAGTTCCTTTATGTCACTAGAGTAGTTCCAAACATAATATTTCCAGAATCTGGCTCCGAATTAGAATGATATCTTTTATCTCCAGCAGCTCAACTAATACGTCTTAGGACAATGGGATTTGGAAGAGCTCATTCTCGGCAGATTTAAACGTTTGATTGAAGCCGATAATCAGTCTTAATGTCAGTGAATAAAGCAGTAAGAATTATGGATACTTAAAGTGTGTGGGTAAACCAAACAAAGGGTAAACAATTACAGGTTATACTCTTAAAACTATAAAATGAATCAAGCACGTGCACAATGACGTCTGTTTTAAAGAAAATTAACTGAATTATAATAACGAATTGATGATTTCAAAATATCGCAATTTGATGATTATTGCAAACATAGATAGCACATACACGCATACAAAAGATACGAATTGTTTATTTATAACGTTAACTTGTTAAATGGGTTCTGTACCTAGTTCACCCGTTGCCACTATAATGGAACTGGACAGATTGCTGTGCTGGGTGCCTTTTTTATTTCATCATATTTTATTGAGTAAACAATAGGATTGAACAGCAGGCTAGGCCTATATAAGTTCTCTCCTTAGGTTGACATGACAAAGACAAAGATGAATGAAATGGTTTGTAAGAAAATATTGATGCAAATCATATATAATAGGTAGCATAGACATATATAGCAGATGGTATAGGGGAGATAATTCCATGTATGTTTCAATTACATATAAATATTTAATTGATATTTTTAGCTATACAATGCTCATATTAAAAAGTCAGTCATAATTAATTAGTAATAGGAAAGCAATGCCCTAATGATATATTAAACAGAGAAATTGCTACAATTGTTTTTTTGTTTTTTGTTTTGCAAGTCATTAGTGCCCCCTGTTCATACCCTGCTGCTGTTGCATGAAGTAGTTAGAAGTATAGAACCATTTAGTATCAATATATATATCATTGGTAGGAGTGATAAAAAGTAAGGGATACAACAACATCAAAATATGAAAAAATAAAATGAGGCAATTCAGCTAGAAGATTTTGATAATGTAGTATATGTGTAAGATGTATTGCCAGTGTTCTATGTGTAAATCTTTCATCCCATCGAGTTTCAGACAAAAAGTCTCTAACGGCCTTTACCGTTCACATATCATCCACTCGAGAAGAATCCAGATTAAACCACAGAACACTAAGCATTCAAACTTAGCACATTTATGTTTTACTTTATTGCACCCATCAGTAAAAACAGCTTACAAAGCTTAATCCCTTAGGTGTATAATATTAAAACATCAATGTAAATATAACAATCAGTAGAATCACATAATGGTTTAAGGACAGTAATTTTATCATTTATGACTATATATAACAAAATTTATAGATTGTTTTAATTAGTTAAACAAGTCTTCTTGTGTTGTATATATATTTTAGAACACTATCAAGTATAGATTTATTTTCAGTATTGTTTAACACAGTGCTTCCATTAAGAAGTGTTTTAGTATCAAGATTAACCGGACACACTTCAAAAATCTCATTTATTAAAGTTTGTCTCTCATTAGTATACATTGGACATTGTGAAAGATAATGTGTAGCAGTTTCATAAGCATCACCACACAGACAAGATGGAGACTCTTTCAAGTGATCTTTGAATAGATCATAGTTCAGGTTACTCGCCTCATTTCTCAGTTGACATAGGATTATGTTATCCTTTCTGCTTTCACAATTTTTAAATACATCCGAGATATCATTATTACAACATATTTTATTATACACCTTGGCCTTAAATTTATTAAGAGTAGGGGAATGTACTATATCATTTTCAAGTCCATTGAACTTGTTGCACATTACTGGGAAGAAGCTTTTAGCATAGGATTCTGTACGACATAGTGGTGGGTTAAACATTCTTACATTTCTTAGAGTATACCTATCATTTTCTGGGTTATGAGTAAGAGGATCAATTATGTCATGGAGGTATGTGGGTGATAAATTGTTAGTTATTTTATACATCTGAGTTAGCTTATGGTTCATCCTTCGATCAGACAGGGATTCCCAACCTAGTTCTTTATATAGAGTTTGGTGTGATGTACCTTTCCTTAGACCTGTGATAATCCTTGCAGCTTCTAGTTGTACAGATTCTAATAAATTTTTAAGATTGTCAGAGCAGTTGTCCCAGACAATATCTGCATATTCAAGCACTGGGCGGATAAATGTTGTATATATTTTGCATAGTGATTTCCTATCAATCTTATATTTCAGATACCTAAGTATTGTTATTCTTTTACTAGCCTTTTCATATATTAATTGAACATGGGTAGACCAAGTGCCATCTTCAGAAAAAGTTAATCCAAGATGTTTGTGATCATGGGCATTATCTACACAAGTATTAGAGAAATTAATTAGAGGATGGATAGGTTCTTTTTTTCTAGAAAAAATTAATGATTTGGTTTTAGAGGGGTTAAATTTAATGTCCCATGTACTAGCCCAGTTGTTAATTCTATCTAGGTCTTGGTTAAGATAATCTGCTGCTAGTTGTGGGTTTTCGTCTACGATGACATATAATGATGTATCGTCTGCAAACAGCTTAATGTTACTCTGGACTATATCAGTGATGTCATTAATGTATAATAGAAATAAAAAAGGACCGAGAACTGATCCCTGAGGAACACCGGCATTAACAACCCTAAAAGTAGAAAAATGACCTTCAGATAGAACTCTCTGCTTTCTATCTTCAAGATAATTCTCAAACCAGTTAAAAACATTGCCCGATATACCATATGCTTTTAGTTTATGTAGTAACCCTTTGTGCCAAACTCTATCAAAGGCCTTGCTGATGTCGCAGAATACAAACCTTAGTTCTTTCCCTTTATCCAGGTTGCTAATTATGGTGTGGTATATAGAGAGAAGTTGGTTTACTGTTGAATCACCTGGTTTAAAACCTGATTGGTCCTTGGAAAGTATATTATTAGTTGTTAAATAGTTATATAAATATTTGAATATAATTTTTTCTAGGATTTTACTAAAACATGATGTTACAGATATTGGTCGATAATTGGAATAATTATTTTTTAAACCATTCCCTTTGTATACAGCACTAACATTAGCCATCTTCCATGGCCCAGGTATGCACCCGTTAGATATAGTTTTGTTAAATAAAATTGTAAGTGGGAGTATTAAGGAAGGTTTTAACTTTTTTATGACTTTAGGTAATATGCCATCAGGTCCTGCTGGTTTATTTTCATTTAATATAGTAATTTGATCATCAACATCTTGCTCAGAGATTATTATGTTTTCTAACTTTGATAGAGTGGAAATATCTAATACTGGAGGTTCAGCAAGTGTATCTGATGTTGTGGCTATAGAAGTAAAATAGTCATTAAGGGCTTCAGCTTTATCAGTTGGATGTTGAATCAGTGTATTATTAACATTCAATGGTGGAATCGGTTCAGTTTTATTGTTAAAATTAGTTATGGATTTAGCAATTTTCCACCATTTATTAGGGGGCAAAGATTTAGTACTTAGAGACTTTTGAAGTTTATCAAGATAATAATGTTTTGCATCTCTTACCTGATTAATAACAGCATTCCTTATTTGCTTATATTTATTCCAATGCTCTATTTTGTCAGTATGTCTGGCTTTCTTATGTATCCTATTTCTTTGTCTCATCTTTAGCCTAATATTGGTATTCATCCATGGCTTGTCATCAGGTCGGATTGTAATAGTTTTACTAGGAATATATTTTGTCATCAGGTCAGTAATAGATTTAGTTAAAAACATACTAAATTCTTGGGTATCCATATCAGCAGCAATTAAGTTCCAGTCAATAACATTTAGTTCGTCATTCATAATATTATAGTCAGTATTGTTATACATCCATACAGTCTTTTTGTATGCTTTATGTTTGAAGATAGCATAACAAACTTCCATATATATAGGGGAGTGGTCACTACAGAAAGCAGGGTCAACATGAGTATTTTTCACTATGGAAGGATTATTTGTAAAGACAACATCTATAGAGGTTGCACTATCAGGTGTCACTCTAGTAGGTTTATTAATAATACTTTTTAGGTTGAATTTAGTTAAGAGTCTAGATAAGTGAGAAGTGGGTGGGGTTCTTAGCATATCAACATTTAAGTCACCAGTAATTAGTATATCCATGGAAGTTTCACTAGCTTTATCAAGGATTTGTTCAAATTTACTCCAGTATTCTATATTAGAATCAGGTCTATATATACATCCAAGCAGAAATTTATGATTTTGGATTAAGACTTCTATCCAAATCATTTCTATATGTTCATTTTCAAGATCATGTCTACGTTTAGTAAGAATATTGTTTTTATGATAGATAATAACACCACCACCATGCCCTGTTGTCCTATCTTTTCTATGAATTTCATCTGAGAATGACTCTAATTTAATATCAGAATTTGGGATTAGAGGGTTAAGGTGTGATTCAGTTATACATATTATGTCACTATCATGTAGTTGTGCTTCAATAACATCTATTTTATTTCTTATGGATCTAACATTAAGATGAACTATTTCTACATTCTGGAGTGGACCTGGATTCAGTTCAACATCCATACATTTAATCAGCAGTGTTTGCAGAAGTATTTGTAGATATGAGTTATTGTTGAATATTTTAGAATAAATGTATATAAATTGAATAGAAATACTGCATGGCCAAGTCATATGCCCTCGTAAGATGGATGTCCTATTCACAACAGATGAAAAAAGAATTTTAACCATTATCGTAAACAGTCAGTTTAGTGGGACATCCACGCTTAATAAGGGTTCGGGCAATACAACTAGCAGCAAAGCATGAGCATGGGCAGGGACTTGCAATGTATAGATCGTTGCTTAAACATATAATAGCATCAATATTAACAACAAACACAACAAACAAACTAAAATACAAATACATAAGAGGCATAATTCACACTTACAAGTTACATGCATCGTGGAATCAACCGCTTTGAAAAATATATATATAATCATATTTACAAAACGCTTGTACAGCTTAGTATGTGTGCAATTAAACACAAGCACTTGAGTGAACACGAATACGGTACGCTTACTATTAGATGGTCTGGGCGATAGCTAATTATATGTTCCTAGACGGACATCCTCAGGTACAAAATATGCCAAAGTGCATCAAGGTAAAAACCAAACCGGTACAGCACTTAAATTACAGGGAATTAACAGTATGGTACTAGACACGTGTTGACATGTAGTCCACATGGATTATACATTTGGAACACTATTGCCTAAACATTACAGGTACGTGAAATAGTAGATAAGTATAAGGTCAGAGTAGGTTGACAAGATAATACAGAATTAAACAATGGTATTGAGATAGTAGCACTGGGTTATTATTGAGATTTTACCGTATTATGTGAACTGTATATGCTAGACACTATCCACTACGTATACTGGCCATGAATGTTCACCAAGCAAGCAAAAAAAATAAAAAAAAATAAAAATATTTTTTTTTAGAAAATATGGATCTATAAAAATATATATAATTCAATTAATGTTTTGACAGGTTATACTAGCTCAAACACAATAAAATTATTTAATGTACATCATTACACAGCAAATAGTTGTTGTACATGGGTGCCTTTGGCATGGTATTTCAGTGTGATACATTTGTAGCACTTTAAAATCGACTGTCGCAAGGAGGCAAACGCATCAACATACGCTGTCTCCGGCACACATACACACACTCACACATACACACACTCACACATACACACACTCACGCATACACTACACACATAGAGGCACGTCCTTAAATGGCCTTAGCTGTTAATAGACATTCCTCATTTTAAGGCAGACCTACCACGGAGACAGAGACGGACGACGAGAGTAGTAAAATCAGGGAACATCTCAAAATTAATTTTCATTTCATCTGTATTAAGGATTCCTGTCCCCTACTTGCGACAAAACATAAGAGAACGGTCTTTTAATGCTCCTTACCTACAGTAACATTCCCTGATTTTCATTACCTGTACAACTGATAAACTTCTCTTGGTCTACCTCACCTTACTGGGTTGTTTTTTCTGATTTTTTTTAAAACTATTATTATGGTTTATACTGAAAACAAATACTCGGTGCATGCTAGAGTTGATCGCAGTAGTATAGAAATCAGAAAATTCACTTTCGTGAAATGATGTCTGGGGTTTTTTCGAGTACGTTTTTATAATTTGATGATTAACCATTCTTAATAAACCTAATGGTCCTTTCCTGTACCTTTTCCATTTACTGGGTGTTTATCACATAACACAGTATGTGGAAAGTTGTTTAAGTTCATATGCTTGCAGTTTCCTAGCAACAAACCATGATTGGTGGGTGTCAAACCCTTTGACAATTCCATTAGTATTACTCGAACATGTTTGGGTTTTTGTATAATTTAATCATTTGATGGGCTTTCATGTTTGAAATTGTAGAAAAATAACTTATTATTTCGGCCATAGTTTTTCTTTTTTCTCTCCAGAGTATATGTTTTGAAAACCTGAATAACTTTTAAATAAATACACAATCGTTCACTTGATGTGTCACAACAAGCTGTCAACATTTTGGCTTTTAAACAACAAATATTATTTTTTTAACGGAAATTCTTTAAGTAAATGTTCAATGTCCCAGTCATATCATCAGGGTTTAGGTTTGGTTTTATTTTGTTTAACTTCCTATCAACAGCTAAGGTCATTTACGGACGTGCCTCTATGTATGTTGTGTATGCATGCGTGATCATATAACGTCATATAACGAGATAGGCTGTTACTATACAGCGGTTGTAACGAGATAAAAACAAATCCGCTACAAAATCTATTCTTGTTCTCTTCTTTTCCTCTGAAACCCCTAGATCACCTATAACAAGATACGATTTTCAAGTCCCTGTGTATGCAATCCATTCATTTTGGCCGATGTGTATTGAAGGGTCACTCAAGTAAGTTTTCTCTCAGGCTAATCTTGAAACATCACGTTGACATAACACACATACTTGTCACTATTCATAAAGACATGTATAGGGCTAGTTTTTGCGAGTGTGAGTAGGATTTACCGACACTGAATGTATTCCTCATGGCTTCTGCATCGTCATCTGATATTTGTCAGCCATGAATAATGATGATTATGGACATAGATGGCAGTACAGCATTTTGTGAGTATATTGTTTCCCTATAGAATAAAAAAGGTTACAACAGAATAAGTTAGTTGTTATGATGTTTGTGCATGCCTTCTGTTGTTTGTGTATGTTGTCTGTTGTTTGTGTATGTTTTCCATTGTGCTGTATTTGGTGCTTGTTTTGAATTCTTGGAGTGTTGTGCATCTATTGTGTAATGATGTTTGGAAGGAAATTCCATTTAGTGATAATGTTTGGAAGGAGATTCCATTAAGTGAAGATGTTTGGAAGGAGGTACCATTGAGTGATGATGTTTGAGAAGATTAGGTAATTGTATGAGTCGTTAGATGAGTTGATGTGTCTGTAATAAATGCAGTGTCCGTTTCGTGCTCCGGGGTCTACCTATGCTGTCATCTGCGAATAATCTAAGTGTGCTCAGTTTTTTGTATTCTGCAATTTATTGATGTGTTTGAGGGAGAGGCCTTGGTCCAAACAGGTTCCTTGGAGCACTCGATATGTTTAGGTAAATATGTTAACCTGCAAGTACTACCTGTTTTGGGTGCGTTGTTTTCGAAAGTCTGTGATCCAGATGAATCATAATGCATATACAACATTAATATGATAGTTTGTACTGTAAGCATTTGCAAGTGACCTTGTCAAAGTATTTGGGAAAATGGCGACACTTTTTCAGAGTTGGCGACACAATTTTTACCTACATTACAATGATTAAAATCGGTAATCTGTGGTCATGACTGCTGATTTAGCGACAAACACCAGCTGGGTACAGGGTAGAGGTAAACATTTTACAGGAAAGGTGACCGGAGGGCATAACCACTTATGCATCTGCTAATAATACACATGAAAAAAGGAACAATTATAATTATAATGGATTAGTTCTTGATAAATATTTTTATCTAAAAAATACAGTAAAAGTCGTGTGCGCGAAGGATATTGGCGACAGTCTGTTTGTTTGTTTGTTTGTTTGAGGTCCTATAAGAATAAGTTTTGTTTCACAGTATCTTGAGGACCAAAATCCGTACTGTAGGTCGTGTAGGTTTTGTTATCTTATATGTGATTCATGGTTGCGCTTGTGATTTATTCACATGAGATGCATGTGAGTGGTATAAGTCTGTACCTTGATACGTTTCATTGTCTCCATTTTAAATGGGGTTCACATTTGTATGTTTCCAGTTTTTTGTTAGTGATACTATGTCCAGTGATTTTGTGAGTATCTGAGTGTCAGTGCAGTGATGTCTGAGGTGTTTTAGTGTGTATTCTGTCACGTATTTGATCCGGTCCAGTCGCTTTGTGCGAGTGTGTGTTGTTCAGTACTTTGATACCTCTTTATATGTTATGTGTATGTGTAGCAAGGGTGGGTCGAGTGATATACCTTAGTCTGGTATTATTATGTTATTTTTTTTCTATTGTGAAGTCTTCCTGGATTTGTTCTTTAAATATGTTAACTTTTGTCTTAGGATATATTATAAGTTTGGTCTTTCTTTCGTATGGTTGTGATATCTGTTTTCTTTTGATTGGTTTTATTAAAATGAGAAGAGTTTTTCTCAATCAATTCTACAGGGAATGGCAAGATGACATGAAACAAAATCACTTTCATTTTAAGGAGCTGATTCCAATCACAGTGGCGCTAAAAGTTTTGGGAAGTCTGCCAACAAATAAGTCAGACCTGCTCTTTTCGGACAATCAAACAGTAGTATCTATTATAAACAAACAGACATCTCCCAACCCTGACATGATGGTGTTAGTGCGTAGGCTAGTCATAGGTGCTCTGTAATTCAACATACGTTTCCATGCAAAACATATTCCGGGTAAAGAAAATGTCCTGGCTGATTACCTGTCTCGTTCGCAGGTCCCATAGTTTCGTGTGGCGGCTCCGCATATGGACAAGCGGATTCAACTTGTTGTGTTTGAAGTGATAATGTCACCGGGGTGGTATTGTAGTGCCCTTTAAACGAGTCAAAAACTATATCAAGCCGTGAAGGATAACGTTTTCCCTGTCGGAAGAACCGTAAATTAGGTATTTTGAGAATGTTCTGGGGCTATTTCCCCAATTTGAAGAAATGCATGAAATGCGAGTAGAAACATTGACTTAAACAACAGGTTGTCATAATGTGAAGTGCATATTTTGTCCAATGCTAGTAGCAGCTGGTGTAGGATTGGCTTAGTAATGGGTTTTCGGAAATCTGGTTTATTACCCAATTTTTGTAAACCTACCAACATTTTTCGAACTATGAAAAATTGATTGGATCTGTGTAACCACAAAGCTTATGCACATATGATATGGCTGACCTATAGCTGGTAATAGTAGAAGGTGCAAGGTGTTGTTCAGACAAATGAGCAATAAACATGACTAAGGTATTCACGTCTATGGGCAGACAGCACTCCGTATGCAGAACTGATTGGATAAAATGTGACAATGATACAAAAACTCTATGGTTCATCTGTTGTGAGCTAGGTGTTAACGCTAGAATTGACAAGCTGTAGAACTTAGATTTTCTAAATATGTAACAGATTGTCTGCCAGTTGTGTAGGGAGCTTGTCCATATGCGGAGCCGCCACACGAAACTATGGGACCTGCAAACGAGACAGGTAATCAGAGAGGACATTTTCTTTACCCGGAATATGTTTTGCATGGAAACGTATGTTGAATTGCAGAGCACCTATGACTAGCCTACGCAATAGCACCATCATGTCAGGGTTGGGAGATGTCTGTTATTTTATGATAGATACTACTGTTTGATTGTCCGAAAAGAACAGTTCTGACTTATTTGTTAGCAGACTTCCCAAAACTTTTAGCGCCACTGTGATTGGAAACAGCTCCTTAACATTAATGTGATATTGTTTCATGTCATCTTGCCATTCCCTATATAACCAGTGACATCCAAGTATAGCACCAAACCCACCATTACTTGCATCTGTGAACATAGTTTTTCTGAAGTTTCCAAGAGATTGGGTAAAAACATGATTGAATTGTTAAAGGTTTTGATAAATATCTGCCAAACCTCTAAATCAGCATTAGCTACTTTGTTCAACCTGATATGATGGTGAGGATTTGACAGCCCTCTTGTTCAATTTCAATACATTTTATTGTCAAAGGACAAATGGATTGGGCAGCAGGCATAGCCTATTTAAGCCCTTTCCAAACATAGTAACAGACAGTGGTACAAGCATAGACATAGACATTAGAACACATATAAACACATATAAACAAGTTGGTATTATCAAATTAATAATTAAATTAGGGGAAACAGCTACTAATACTCTTGTTAAATCAATCAGTCGCCTTAACCAGGTCCTCCCCGGAACCACAACCCGACAACAAAAGTTTAAAAGACCGACTCAAGACTGGGGTTCTTTAAGGGTAACCTTTTGCCTTTGTTAAAATTCTGACAAAGCTGCAGATCTCTTTTCCACCTTGTCTCTTGGCAATCTAGCCACCATGTCCTGTGTGTCGAGTTCTATACCCAAAAAGGTAAGGCATTTGGTAGGTGTGACTGTTTTTCCTTCTTGATAGGGACCCCCACCAGCTAACACTGGGCACTGGTTAGTACTAGCTGGGCCAATAAACAAAAGATCATCCAGCACGTGAACGACCCATGGAGCTTGAAAATAAGTTTGCATAACCCAGAGTGGAGGGCTGAGCTGACCTTTTCGAAGAGCTGACAAGAAATTGAACATCAAATAGGTAGACACCTATCATAATAATTGGAATCCCCTACCAACGGTCGCACAGATACAATTCTGAAGGCAGCTCCTAAATCTGTTTTTGATAATAATGTTCCCCTGCCAAACATATTTAACTGAAAAATTGCATCATCCAAAGTTTCATAATGAACTGTTTTGTCCTTATCACTTATGCAGTCATTGATAGAGGTCCCTTCGGGAAAAGATAAGTGATGAATGAGTCTATATTCGCCTGGTTCTTTTGTGGGAACCAAATTCAGGGGAGAAATTTGTAAAGTTGTGAATGGCTTGACAGAAAAGGGGCCTGTGATCCGATTCAAGGCTATTTCTTGAGAGAAAAAAAATTGTAACAACACCTCAGGGTTTCTTGTAGCTGAAAATAAAGTTTGCCTTAATCTGAATGAACGAACACCATGAAATTGTAATGAAAAACCTTCCAAAAACCCTGCTTGTAAAAATTGAAAAGAATCCCTATCATAGCTAGTCTGTCAAATTTAATAGGCGTTATACTTGAAATGTTGTTAGTTGATTTTAGGTTTACGTGCGGAGGAGGGTTTTGAGCCGCCACTGGAGGGAATCTGTGTGTGGTTGTCTGTTTTCGAACATTTCCGAAAGGAATGAGGACCCCCACAGGATTTGCTAAGGTGTTTGAACACACAGTGTTGGCAATTACATACGCCTTTTCTTTGAAAGGCAAAGCAATCTTTGCCCTGTGTTGATTTGCCCTGGGCATGCCCCGGAGGATTAGTGTGGGCATTCTGTCTAGGCTGACCTTTTCGAGCCAAGTTATAGCTCTTGGTTAACCTGGTCAAAAGGCAGTTGGTGTGGAGCCGCTTGTCTCCATTTACGAAAATTAACATCATAATGGTTAGCAGAAAGGCCCAGCTAATTCCGGCTTGGCCAGGACAACCACAGTTACAAATACCTGAAACTCTGTTTCGTTTTCGGAATTAAACCCAGGGTATTGTCAGTTACTGTTACTGTATGTTTAACTGCTGTGAACCATTGGTTGAAAAAAGGGAGCCAAAATCTACATATTGATCCGCCCAAATGTTTTGTTTAGTGCGGGTGTCCACATGCATATTAAGGGGCGGGAGACGCTAGACATTATAGGTGTACCTATGTCATGAGTTGTGTTATGTTAGTCATGGCTTGCTCCACCAAAAAGGAGGTGCCAGCAAGCCGTTTTCATATTATTTAACCCGTTCGAAATGAACGTAGCCTACACCTTTGACAATATCACCGATATGTACCTATCACCACACAGCCCGTCTATAGACGGGCACCAATCACCACACAGCCCGCCTATACACGGGCACCTATCACCACACAGCATTTGACAAACCATATCATGCAACACTAATATGTATTATACACGTTACGATTACTGGTACGTTACTGATACCCACACCGCTCACGTTTTGCTGCAGTGTAATGCAAACGACAACATAAATAAATCAAGCTTAAAACGACATTGGTGTCCTCCTTTGACTCTGAAAAACCTTAACTCTATTTCTTTTTACAATATGACTGCGTTAGTATTCGTCAGGTAGGTACACTATCTTAATGAACTGACTTGTGACGGCTTTGTGTTATAATTTGTATGCACTTCCATTATCAACCTGTATCTGTATAGAACTGCACTTCACGTCATAGCACAAGGACATTGACACTGTGCCTTGTTAAAGGTGATCGATTTGGATATAACGCTCAGTAATTATCACGTAAAGTCCTTTTAAACTTGACACTACAGATGTTTTTTTCCCACAGTCTTTTGTTCGTGTCTTATATGTATTTCTAGCTTTGAATTATTTGTCTGCAATTTATTGATTGACCACTTTTACATATATGCTATTTTGATTGAAAATTGTGACCAACTCATCATGGTGAAAATGTTCAATGCTAAAAGCAATCCTTCGTTTGACGTTACCGGTTTTATCTATCGATTCAATAGCCCTATTTTCTACAAATTGATATGCAATTCAACTTATGTATTATAAATTCATATATTGAATATGTTCAACATATAAGAGATCAATTTGTTATAACTAACTGGGCATAGATTAGAAAAAAACACTGAGTCATCATTTGTATGCCAACTCGTGGAGCATCCCATGACAATAGGTATAGTTTGAGTTGTAATCTATATTTTGATATTGCGAGTTAAGACAATTTAAATTTTGAGACGCTTGCCTAGCCGGTCACAATAACGAAGCCTATCAACGATCAAGTATCCGGAAGATAAGTTACGGCAGTGTTCAAAAGTAGTCACACAACCTAAGGCCAGAAAAGGGGGTATTTCGATAACAATCTCCTGGTTGTACAAAAAGTTCAAGTAAAAATCTTACTTGTAAAGCCGGTTTTCTGTTCACTGAATCATAATAGTTTAACGAGATAAAAACAAATTAGCAAGAATAATGTTGCAGTAACATTGTACAGAGTACAGTGATGTGGACCACAGGTTACTGGAACAATATATACTGACCACATTGAATATCATTATTTCATTTATGTGTAAAGGTTATCCCAGAAAACATGCTATTTACACTGTACAATATTTCTTCTACTGTCACGATAATATTTCTGTTACACGAATTTAGCAACAATCTCTTACAATACAAATGTATGAGTATTATGCTTAACCAAAACCACTATTTACTACAACCTTAGGTTCATGTAAAAATGTTAATTGCAATGTATTTCAGTCATCAAAGAGCAAATAGGTGTGGCATTTCAGTGAACTTGGTATATTTCTATGTTATGTAAATAACTTAATCGGTTTTTCTATTATATATTGCATTTTTCTATAATTCAGCATTTTCAGGTTTTTGAGACACAAGGTCAGTATGATGAATACTGCGACAGACGATGCCTCAGTACGCGACAGTGTGAGAGACTATTATGGGAAGAGACTGAAGACAGTGGATGACCTTCAGACTCAGGCATGTGTGGCCCCTGGAAGAAAGGTTTCTAAATCGTTAAAAGAAGCCATAGACCTTGTTCACGAAGTTGTCTCTTCGAAGTAAGTTAAGTGAAATCAGGTTAAATTTGACGGGTGGGAAAAATAATGCGTTTTGTTAGGTAGATAAACTATGTGGTTTAAAATATACAATTACGTGAAGCGCGGTATCTTATGCAGATGACATTATATCTATTTACCTCACCGTGGATGGACTATCTGTATGGCTCGACGGTGGTTGAGATCTTGTGTTACATGTACCTATAACGACCTTTTTTTTCATAAGACGTCTACTGAATACCAACGGCTGCAAATTTAAAGGAAATGTAATAGCATAGTATACAAAAAAAAAAAATGCTTAATTTGATATATACTGAAAGGATAAAGAAACGCAGGGTTAACATTTGAGGTGATTTAATGGCATGTATTTGAATGTTATATACAATATTTCGTATAAGTATTAAAAACAACATCTTTAATAAACACATTACCAAGAGACCAATAAATCATGAGTAATTGAAGCACATTTGACGGTACCCCCAAATATTGCAAAGTAAAATCGACTGACTCGTCCCCCCGTCCCCCCGATGTGTAAACCTCAAGGGTATGAAGTAGTATGACAAGATGTGTTGACGAAAGTGTCATCATTATTCTACACATGTTTGTTGCATTTTAACACTTTCTCTATGTGACACGGTACATTACACGGTTGAGTAACTTAACTGAAGGCAGCGGTTCGAGTGCAATACCAAATACTCGTCGGACCGGTTAATATAATTTTACGTAATTTTAACATGAATTTAGTAATTTTTGCATATTTTGTTATCCTGCGTTTCTTTATCTTTAAAAATTCTCAGCCTTGGTAGTTCCCGTCGTTAAGGTGTTGTCAAGGGAAAACCGACTAATTATCAGCGTGATATATAAAAAGACAGTATATGTATTTTGATAATTATATAGTGTTTTACAAATCAAGCTATTATGCCTCATCCAAGTGCCACTATTTAAGTTTAGGAGAAAATAGTTATTTTTCATATCAATTAAGAAATCATTATCATATTGATGTCATATACGTGACAATATTTGGTCCGTGGCCAGGTACTATGGATGTGGGCTTGTAATCCCAGAGAAGCTTGAAGGGATGAAGATTTTGGACCTTGGGAGCGGCAGTGGTCGTGATTGTTTTGCACTCAGTAAGCTGGTTGGTCCTACAGGTCATGTGACAGGAATCGACATGACAGATGAACAGGTACTGTCGCCACAGACATAATGGGGTTCAGCTATATAGTCTGTCAGCGTGATGGCCAGGAAGTACCAAGGAATGTAGCATGTTATCATGCAGGTTGTGCATATACTAGAAGAAATTATTGGGTCTTTTGATATGGTCTTTAATTTCTTAAGTTTTAGCTCGTTTGCCTGTGAACTCATGCAATAATGAGGTATCAGTCATTTGTCTGTCTTAGATTGTTCAAATCACACTTGACGTTAATATGGATGCAAGATTTTAACATTTGTTCCCTTTTTCAAGTCTGAAATATTCAAAGAGTTGGTGTATCAAATTCAGGATGACAAAGAGAGGAAGTCTTCATAAGATTTCTAAGGTATTAATAACTGTATTGCTCAGGGGTGCAATTTTTGCAAAGAATTATAATAGTACAGAGCTTTGAAATGTTACACGTGTTACTGTGTTGAATTTGTATGCAATTCCTTAAATCCATACGTAAGTTTGCATGCATGAAGAACTTTCAAATTCACTCAGCTCAATAACATTGACAAAGTCACAGAGATAGAAATATGTTAAAATCTTTAAACGACCCTTTTTTCAAGATTAATTAGGCATAGAACAAAGATATTTCGATTGTAACATGTTAGGATGAGGAGTTGTTACTTGATACAGATAAATAACGTTTGTGCATTATAAAGGTTCAAAGGTCGAATGTGATGAAACGTTAACCGTTTTTTCTTATGAACCAAAAACTGTACAGCTTTTGCTGAGGTAAAATTACTTTCACTTTAAATCATCAGATTTACGGTCATTAAATATCCTAACAATGCCTGCAGCATCGATATTTGGAAAGTAGTGAAGGTGGGAAAAGTCTTGCTTGTATATACATGTATGTTTTTTCAAATTAATGCTTAAACCCAATAATGACCAATGTCATCTCTAAACTTGCTGATTTTCAGTCTTTTATTTTTGATGGCAGCTTGATGTAGCCCGAGAGTACATAGAATATCATACAGAGAAGTTCGGCTATAAGGAACCGAACATTGACTTTGTAAAGGGTTACATAGAGAAGCTAACAGATGCAGGACTGCCATCAGACCACTATGACATCATCGTGTGAGTGAATTGCATCACTATTTGAGAAAACATTATATCACCGTTTTTCCACTTTTACATTCAAAATGTTGGGATCAGTTCATTTTAACTGGCAACTATACTATATCTTTTTCGTATTTACCCCTTTGTGATAGAAATTTGGCTAGCACCTCCTAGTCAGATATTGCTGAACAAAATGGAACACTTTGGTTGTTGGTATAACGTAATGGTGAAATGATTATTGATATATATTGTGTAGTATTCATTATATTAATAGAGGGTTAAATAGCAAATATAAACAGAAAATTAAGTTTATTACTCTTTGCTTTGAAATGGCAATGCGTGCTGCTGTTATAATGTTAGTTGTTAGCTATCTTAAAACAAATATAGTTTCATTGGCGTTTATCTGCACTTTTGCAGCACATAATGTGTTACTATTGGGCTTATGTGTATTATTAGTGTTTATTGGTTATTCCAGCTCCAATTGTACGGTGAACCTGTCCACCGACAAGAAGGCTGTCCTGCAGGAGTCCTACAATGTCCTCAAGGTAATGAAGTAACACGATGATGGCTTTACATGTGATGTGCAGTGGCCAGTCTTTAATTGGGACAAAACACCTGGTGAAGTAGGATATAAAGATAATGGAAAATTACACATTATTATGTTGCGTTGAAGTACTGCTATTGCATACACTTATGTATACAAGCATTTAAAACGATTTTGGGTGGTCGGGTGGCGTGAAAAGGTATGGGGTCACCTGTCCGACCACGTGCGTTTTCTCCTGGTCATTCGGTTAACCCAAACAGTAATACCCTCGCGCGCTAACATCTGGGCCAACAAGAGTGATTAGTATAAGTTGTATAAACTTGTTTCCTTATTGCTGTAAAATATAAAAAGATTATATAGAATAAAATAATATTATTTTATTCTATATTTTTCTTCGCAAAGACCTGTTTATTTATTATCTACTAAAGATTATGTATCTATATTTAAAAATTATTCCCTTCATTCTGGATTCATATTTGTTTAAACGTACGAATAATAATTATATGTATATTATATGGTTAATGTCTTGATTTTTGTTTTGTTATGTAATATTTACCTTTTTTACATTCCTGCTTTATGAGATGAACCCAGTTACAATGTCTATACCGAGTGAAATCCGACTGGTTAGAAAATAACGGTTGTGTTTATTTTCTTTCTTTCAAATCTTACAATAATGAAATAACATTTTCTTCTAACTTAAAATAAAAAATGATTTAGAAGAAATGTTTACAAAAGTCTAGCATACACGAGCCAAACCCCAGTTTCTCCTAAGTCTACGTATGTAAGATTATAAGACTATTTTATGTCAAGTGGTATAGGATAGGGAAAGTCCACCCGAGGGTTTTTTAAATTCGGTAAAACTCGAATTACAAAAATAAGCTCAGATACCATGAAAATGCGTTAGGACTGGCTACGATTTTGAAAAAAAGCCCTCCAAGACGTCATTAGAATCACTGTGACAATCTTCCTCGGCAAGCGACACTACCTCAGAAACATAGTTATTACAAACAGGCATGCCCTGAAGGTCTTGCATTGATCTATTTTAAGCATCTCGTATATCCGTTACCTTCAAAGTTTGTCATTGTTAAAATTCATTTAACGGCCTTGAGAGCATGCAATCCTAAATATCATTCCTCGGCAAGCGACACTACCTCAGAAACATAGTTATTACAAACAGGCATGCCCTGAAGGTCTTGCATTGATCTATTTTAAGTAATACTTTATGTAGACCGTACCCTTTTCTGCTCTTTTCAAGTATGGCCGTGGATGTTTGCATACCTTATCTACGTTTTTGTTCTAAATTAAGTGTTGTGTTTGCATTGTGTGTATCGTGTGTTTAGGAAAACTTCGGTTAAGAGGTTGGAGAACAGTATTAATCATTAATGTATGTGAGTATGGATAGTCTACACCTCTGGTGCAGAATTTGGTATCAGAACCGAGTCTCTAAGGTTTGCTCTATTAGTATTTCACAATTTGTAAACTAATGTTATGCTCTTTCAAATGGTATATTATGTTGAATCAAATAAGGCATATTGACGTCACTATTTGTCATAGCTATCTACCTTGACGTACAGCTTGTTTCAATCTCGGTTTACTATGAAAAGATTACTTAACGTTATAGTCAAGGCAATATCTAAATGTATATGATTTCAGGAAGGTGGGGAACTTTTCTTCAGCGATATCTACGCGGATCGAACTTTGGAAGAGTCAATACGCAAACACAAAGTATTATGGGGTATGTGCATGCTACTTATAGACAATATGGATCATATATTATAATTATGATACAATGCATGTCATTAATTATCAACGAAACTATGAAGTGTTAAGTTCTATATCTTTATAATCCTCCTGAAAATGTTGTAAATGTTTAATTATTTCCCATTTTGCCCTGGATACATATGATAATATTGATGGAATGAAAAACGTAAAATAAAAACCTGCGTCATACAATTATAAGACATGGTTAACAGAAAAGTACCTCTTTTAATGTTGCCAAAATGAAGTTTCCCCTCAAGTTATAAATGCGACAATAGTATAACAATTCTGATCTTATATTAGGATTCCAACTTTGTAAGGATATAAATGACATTTCGTTTGGCAAATCCCTATATTTCCTTTGAAGATTCAATTTAAAGCTTAATGTGTCGTCATGTTTGATTGTCACACAACACGGGTTAGCTCACCAACAATGTGTGTCGAAAGTAAACGTGAATGTTAATAAACTTTCAAAGTACAAAAGCCTTATGTAGAAGGTCTACAAGCATAAGATTAATACAGAAAATAAAGGTTACCTCTTAGAAAAATTATATCCTCGGATTTCCAACTGTTTTGCCCCTATCAATACAGATTGGTCCTAGAAAGACGACACAGTAGTGTGATGCAGTGTATTCATTTTTAGCGTACTGTATCTATCACCAAATGTTGTCATTCGGAATACCCTTTCGTCATTTTCTACGAAACTGAGGTAGCAAAGGCGAGGTGTTCCGAATGCAAATGTTGTAGGTGCCAATACTTATGTTCATCTTTCCTATTCCATCTTTGCGTAATGCAGAGTTATCTTCTCTTGGGAGCAGGTATTGATTGTTACGTCATTTGTTTGTGAGAGTAACGTCATCAATTTTTGAGAAAACGACGTGATTTTCTCACACAAACCAATGACGTAACAATCAATACCTGCCCCCAAGAGAAGATAACTCTGCAATACGCAAAGACGGAATATACGATAAAAATGATCAGAGAGTAGTGGGGTTAGACTGTTTCAAACAAGGTGGGTAAGCTTGTAGAAAAGTACCGATGGAAAAGTCTTTACAGAAACTTAGGGGCTGGTGACCAGCCTATAGTGCCGTTGATAGCGACTGACCGGCTGAGACACGATGTAGTCTTAGAAATGCACATGTATTATAACAAATATGTGTAATGGTATAAAAATTGGGCAAAAAAAGAGTGCATTATCTTCCATCTTTAATGCCTTAATGTTGGCAAAAGCATCTCGTATATCCGATACCTTCAAAGTTTGTCATTGTTAAAATTCATTTAACGGCCTTGAGAGCATGCAATCCTGAATATCATTACTTCATACTCTTTTCATCTTTGTTGAATGATTATAAATATTACTAAAATTGGTCAATGTTTGATAAATATTGTCGAAAATTGCCCATTATTGTTAAAAAACTGACAATAGCCAAAATGATAGCTAGACATATTTTGTTGAATGGTTATTGGAAGCAAATAAGCTTAATTTGTTATGTCATTACCATTAAAAAAAGGTGAACGATACCGGTGACCCTCTTCATTCCATTTTTCAAACAAGAAAATTGGAATAAAAAGTTTATTATAATTGCGAAAGACTCTGTCATAAGGTGATTCGTACATGTGATGTTAAATAAACTCTATGTATTCCCTAACAGGTGAGGGCTTTGGTGGAGCTCTATGGTGGAAGAAGCTACATGACCTGGCTAGTGAGACTGGCTTTAGCAAGCCTTACATGGTCAGCACATCACCTATCCCCGTCGACCGGGAGGACTTCAAGGCAATCGTAGGTCAGTACTGTTTTAGGAGACAACCGGTCAACAATACTGGAAAGTGACCAACTACGGCTGTTACGGCACGATTTCTTACCCCGACACGATTTCTCACCCGGGTGAAACATCGTGCTAAAAGTGTTGCGGTCACAAATCGATTTCTCACCCTAACACGATTTCTCACCCGGGTGAGAAATCCTGCAAAACATATGGGCATAGGTGACACGTTTTCTCACCCGTCATGATTTCTCACCCCTACTCTCAATTAGGGATGAATTTTGTCCGTGGTGTCTCAAAACTTGCCTTAGTGTACATGTAATATATGAGCTGACATGATTTCAAATTAGTAGTAGTTCAATGTACAACATGCCTTATATTTATTGATTGATTTATCCATCAAACTATTTATTCATATCTTATTATATCATTTATTGCTTTTTACCGGAAGTCGATATAAACCCCTAAAACATATAAACATTACATTTTATGACTACTTGTTTCTATGCTATGTTTTGGACTACATTTTCAGGGTTTTGTTCATATAAACAAATGCACTTCAGGTCTTCATAGCATATGCAGTTGTTTTTTGTTATATAATGTTGTTTGAAACGTTTAACATATCAGACCACAGTTACCTTAAAAGTAAGTCAAGTGTGCTGCAACCGTTCAAGGTATCTGCTGGTCAAATATTAAGACTACCTGGCACAGGTGGTACATACATATATTTGATAGACTACTGACGTATGATACCACAGCATAGCATTACAGACACTTCGAGGCAGGAGAGTAAAAATATTTGATAAACAATAAAATAAAGTAACTTGTAACTAAAAAGACCACAACAGGATTAGAGAAGAGACAGATAAACAAACCAGTGTTCAAAAATTACTGAGACTGTGATAGGTGTTGCAGAAAATTAACGGATTTTACATCATAGTATGTAATACTTTTCGTAATGTCTGTCACCTTGTTGAAGGTCACCAGCTTTCTAAACTCAGGTGAATATGTTTTAAATTATGTATGCACTGGAATGCTTTAGGTGCAAATCAGATGCAAACAAAATCCGATACTCTTTGTTATTTTTCAATCATACAATATGTATTTTGTTCACATAGATTCAGTGAGGCGCGAACCGGTTGACATTTACGGTGACCCGTTAGAGCTGTAATATGAAACGATTTATCAATGAATGCCGCTTTATTGTCATGCTGGATTTGTCAGCTGCATTTGACGTTATCGACAATGGCATACTTTATAAATGTCTTGAGTACTATTATGGAGTGTTTGATACCGACTTTGGTGGATACAGTCTTATCCGAATTAACGACGACAGTGTGTTGCCATCAGATGTACCATATCACAAGAACAAGTACTAGATTTCAGGGTTACGCAAGGGTCGGTGTTAGGACCACGAAAATGTTGTCTGTACTCCAATCCGAACGGAGAGATTTGTCGTCGCCATAGCCTTCGCTATCATTGCTATGCTGATGAGACACGCATTTGCATGGTCATCAAACCACAGGGCAGTTGGGATACAATTACAGAAATTCTGAAAGCTTGTCTGACAGATATCAGTACCTGGAGGAACGCAAACATTCTAAAGCTTAATCCGGAAAAGACGAATCTAATCGTCTTTTCCCCAAAGTGTCAGCATACAATGGCTCTCCAGGTCAAGGTAGGGGCCAGAACTATTGAGACTGTCCGAGCTGTTAAAAACCTAGGGGTATACTTTGCTAGTTCACTGAACATGGAGAAACAAGTGGACGCTATTGCCAAATCCTGTTACTACCAGATCAGGAACATCGGCTGTATCCGTCAGTTTATAACTGCAAATGCATGCAATATGTTGGTGCATTCACTTGTTACATCGCAGTTGGCTTATGGTAACGCCCTGCTCTGTGGTATATCTGACAAACAAACTAGTCGTCTGAAGAGGGTCAGGAACACTGAAGCACGGCGGGTTACTCGTACTCGAAAGTTAGAGCACACCTGTGCTGTATTCATTGCACTGGTTACCTGTACGATACAGGTCACTGGACACATTTTTGTGTACACATACAAGGACATACAAGAACAACTCCCCAGTACCTACATGAGCTTGTTATCCTGTATCAGCCGTCACGATCACTGCGGTCGGAATCAGAATCATTGTTGTGTGTCCCAAAATCTCGTACTTTGACCTATGAAAACCGGTGCTTTAGGAAGGTTTCGGCCACGTTGTGGAATAGCTTTCCATCTGCTATTAGAAAGTCAAATACCCTGGAAAATTCAAGATAGACATCAAAACTCACGTCTTCATGTCTGCATTTTTGGCTCTTTGCAAAGACGTCATATAAATACCCCTCTTTGTGTATTCATTTATGTGCACATCGCGATAATTATCTGCTTGCTTAATATATAAAAGTGATAGTAAGCCTTTGTTTTTTGTTTCACAATTATAACTAATTATATATAATACTATTATCCATATGGTGTAAAGCGCTTTAGAGTAATTTTACAAATTAAATAGGGCGTTATATAAATGTTGTATATCATTTATTGTTATTATTATTAGAGAATTAACACATATGCTACCACTTCTTGTGATGGCAGTACCTGTTTTTATCTATTTATCTATTATTCATATACTTTTCATTCCCCTAAATATCCTAAACATAGAGACGTTTTCTAAAGACATTTTGCGCGAGATGTACCGTATATAAAATAATATGCAAGTCATATCTAACAAAGGACACCTTTCTTTGGCCAAAGGAACAAAGGACACGATTTTTTACACAACATGAACTTACTAAAGCAGATGTGAAATCATTGCTCTGGAAGGGTACATACATTTCCTTTTTTTATTATAAAGTATAACAATATATACTCGTAAGAGGAACCGTTACACCATAAGGTGCCGAAGCTAACCAAGTAGTCGCTAGTGATGGATCAGAAAATGATCGCAATGCCATAATACTAGGGTTGTCAAACCGGTCTTATTTTTTGTAACCGGTTACTTTTCTACCAATCGAGCGACCGGTTAATCGGTCAATTTGGTAGTCAAATAATAAACAGCAGCGAATACAGTATATGTTTGGAAAATGTTCTGTCTAAAACGTATTTACACCACAATCATACATTTATATATATATACCAGCAGGATAGTTTACTCGTGTATTGCAAGGTTTACACAGGAAATAGTTGCATGTAACCTCAGTAATTATATGTCATGGACAACGAATGTCGGAATGCAGTAAGACGGATTCAATTACAGTTATCTGTACTCGAAACCATATGCGGTAATATTAAATCTTTAGAACAAAATGTGCTTGACAAACATCTCGCATGTAAAGGCGCGTTCTATCTCAGAAAGTTGGTATTTCACAACTTTGTATTCTGGCTTCCTTTTAAAATCTGTTCAGATTTGTTATGGTGTTGGCGACATCTCTTTGTCAGTATTTAAATTAGAGTACAAAATGAACACTTACATGTAATCCCTGAACACTGTTTATAATACAAAACTTTATCAATTTTGGTCGCATCTATACAAATGCAGATTGTTTGTAGGTCTAAGCCAGGGAAATATGGGGGTCACAAAAGGGGTAAGTAAATGTCCGACTATTCGGTAAAGGATTTTGGTAACCGGTTCGTGGTCTTTCGCCCGAGTAACCGGTTTACCGGCTAACCGTTGACAACCCTACATAATACATCTACATACATAACTGTACCAAATCTATAACATCGGTTAATATATAAATGTCGACCAATCAGGACCCGACCTAATACGGACACATTGTCAAATAAAAAAAAATCAACGCAGATCGCAGTAGTGTTCGTAATGACACTGCACACTTTTACATAGGGATTTTGGACAATGCATACATTTCGACTAATCAGAAGCCAGTCTGCAGCAGCCGTTCTGAGGAAGATGTTGGCCTTTTCCCCATCTTCAAGAACACGATTAAAATATTCAATTAAACAACTTTTATTGTGGTCCATCCATCAGAACAGAAATTATTATAGACTGAAATGACTCAGCAAATGATAGGCCATGCTTTAGATCTGTTCGGAAACTTAACATCGAATATCATCAGTAACTTCATGTATTATGTAAAAGAGTGGATTAATTAGGTTGCCTAACAAGCGTCAGCTGTAGGGAAATTCCATTTAGCTTAGCGTTAGAGCATCGGGTTGGAGAGCCAAGGGTCGCGGGTTCGAGCCCCAGCGACGGCACTATCTTTATCACTTTTCCTCGTCCTCCTACAAATTGATGTCGTTGACCCTACCCGTTCTTGGTAGGAGAACCCTTGGCGGGGAGTCAAAGAACCTTGGTTGGTGTTTGACAAAAGGGGGGATAGTTTTGGTTTAATATTGTTTAACGTCCTATCGACAGCTATGGTAATTTAAGGACGGCCTCCCATATATGCAAGATGCATGAGAGTGGATTAATTAGATTGCCTTACAAGGTTCAGCTGTAGGGAATTTCCCTTTAGCTTAGCGGTAGAGCATCGGGCTGGAGCGCCAAGTGTCGCGGGTTCGAGCCCCAGCCAAGGCACTAACTTTATCACTTTTTCAACTATATGTAATTGCAGTTCTCCTCTATTATTATGATACTTGTATCACTCCAATGGTACAGAAGAAAAAGTATTTTAAAGAATTAAAACTCAAATTCCCGCATTGAGCACCACACAACTCTGTACTCAAAGGGGCCACATCCATCATCTATATAAAATTAAGACCCCTTTGCCTAAGGATACTCTAGGCCAAATTCGGATAAAATCCCTCAAATGGTACATTAGGAGAAGGATTTTAAAGATTAAAACCTCAATTTCCTTTTGAGCCCCGCCCCTCTGCAACCAAAGGGGCCACACCCACCGTTTATACAGGATCAAGTCTTTTTTGCCTAAGGATGCTCCGGACCATATAAGGATAAAAAAAACCTCATCCCTATGGACGAAGCAGGGTTTTAAAGATTTTACCTCTATTTCCCCTATTGGGTCCCGCCCCTCTTAACCAAGGGGGTCCAAACCCACAATTTTAACAAGATTAAGTCCCATTGACCCAAGGATGCTCCAGAAAAAAATGAGTCAAAACCTACTTGGTCGTTCAAGACGAGTGGCATTTTAAAGGAAAAGTGGACGGACGGACGGACGACGGACGCTGCGGTATGGCATAAGCTCACAATGGTCCTTCGAACCGGTGAGCTAACAATTGAAGTTCGAACAAGTTTGAAGCTTGAAAAAGTTTGAAGTTTTTGCAGTAGTAAACAAGCCTAAATATACAACAATCCCCCAAAATTAATTTCAGTGTTCGTGCTCATGACAACGGGCAATATGCCTACTCCTAACACGACTTCTCACCCGGGTAAGAAATCGTGTTGCGATTGGGTGAGAAATCGTGTCGGGTGAGAAATCGTGCCTTAACATACGGCACATCATATTTCTCTTTTTCTATGAAAGTTACATGTATTGTATCTCCTTCACATAATTTTGATAAGCGTTATTAAATAATTTAGAATTTCTTATCTGTGATCGTTGCATTGATTCAATTGTGCCTTTATTTTAACCCTTTTAACCCTATGTAACTTAAGTAGACTCTCCCGTGCATTGATCTGGATTAGTCCGTTATGGTCTACGGAGGTGAAAGGGTTAACTATATCTAGCATTACTGGTGACCAAGTAGTGAGGAAAACATGTTGAAAGAATAAATACCTGGTAACTAATTCTGAAATACAAATTCCATACAGGTTTAAACGAACTACCATTGCTCCACTTACTGAAAAACAAACTTGTCTGCGTCAAATTAATGTGATTCTGTTGGCGAAAAAGAATCAGCAGTTTTTGAAACCTACCTATTATCTGCAGTAAAACAAACACCACTGTCATCGGCATCCAAAACTGTCAATTCTTGAAAAATTGAACTCGTCTCTTAGTCTACAATGATAATGTACTTGCATATTTCTAAGTTCACTTTCTCATCAAATTAGAAGTTTATGAACTTATTTTATGAAATCATTTTAAATTCACAGATAACTGATGCGGAAAATGTTAGTGTCAATCAATGTTTATCTTATTTCCGAAATACATACGATACAACACACACGTAAACACTCTAGAATTGGCAATATTTCAGAAAGTAAATACGTTATCTAAATTGTCGATTATTCAGCAACTACACAAATATTGAAATATACATGAGTGGAAACAATAGTTTTCGTAAATGAAAAAATATCAAAAATTAGAAATGAGTGTTAAAAGGAATTCGCAAATCACAATAAAAGGATTCGGAACAGCGAGTACATAGAAAGGAAATGATTACCTGAGCGTAAAAATGCAAAAACATTTTTATCCAAAGTTTATAACAAAATGGATTCGGATTATGCAATCCGTTAATCTGAAACTGTCCCATTAGAAGAATGTTTCTAATGTCATTGTGTGTGTAATTACAGGTGACACGAAATATGCATCAGTGACCTACCGCTTGTTCAAGCTGCCAGTCAAAAGGATTGAGGATACCCAAGTGATGTATCAAGGGAACATACCCGGCTTTGAGGAAGAGTACAAGTTTGATTACAAAACTAAACTGCGGGTAAAATTAAAATTGACCTATGCTTTATTAATATTTGTATATTTGTATATATCTATTGTATATATTGATGTTACTTAATGCTGCTATTCAATTAGTAGAATGACAAATGCAGTAATATCAGGCGTATCGTTTGCTATCGCAATTAATAAAACTTCAAACACAATTCATCAGACTGCAAACAATATATTCCATTTTATATTTCAACAGACCAATGATATCAACTTGTTAGACGGAACAATTGCAACAGCCCTCAAATCATCCAGGTTTTGTGATGCGTTTGATTTTCAACCACCAACAAAGAAATCGTGTGGTACATCAACCTGTTGTGCAGACTCGCAGGTAAATTCTGAACAAAATCACATAAAAGTACAGGTATCCTCTGTTGCTATATGCTGATTTAATACAAACTACAATGACACGTTGCAGTTTGTCTTAATGTCTCATCCCAAGTAAAACATATTTACAAGACCCGGTCTCATGCTCAAACTACTGTGCTCAATACAAGTAACATTTAAAAAGTTCTTTTGTACTTGAACTCCGAATTGTGTTTCATTGAAACATCTCTAAAAGTTCGGCAAGATGTCTTCATAAAGAAAAAAGAAAGAAAAAGATTTTGTTCCGTGCATTATTTGGCTATTATATCTATTTCTGGGGAGATGCCCTTAATAATATAGTCCAATATATAGCATTGATATCTGTGTTCGGTTAAATTCTCTGGTAGTTCTGTAAACGCCCTTTTGGCATATGCGTTAGGTAACGCAGGTGTCAAGGGGATATAGTTGCGCTTATTAGCCAAAATGTAACGCAACTTCTCGGTGCAAAATAGGTAAATCATGACTATTTATATCACTTCTTTCATCTTATTGACTGTTTCATTACGATATCGTTAACTAGGATGAAGTACATTGTATAACGATAGTTCCTTGCTCGAAGTTATATGAAAGTGAAAATAGAATTTACATACTGATCATTATGATGACAAAATGAGATCTTCTCGAACAAGTTGATATTAATGACAATTAACAAATGATTTCAATTATTAGCTCACCTGGTTCGAAGGACAAAGGTGAGCTTATGCCGTACCGTGACGTCCGTTGTGAACAACTTCTTCTGTAGAACTTTGCACTGGATATTGATCATATTTGGTTGGAAGCATTCACGAGAGGCAAGGATTCCAAATTGTGCAAATGGTGGGGCTGACCCCCAGGGGAGCTTACGAGCGGGGCCAAAAAGGGCTACTTTGCTACATTGCTTTAAGCTTTTCATAGAAGGTGGGGATTCAAAATTGTACAAATAGTGGGACTGACCCCTCTGGCTAAGGGGTGGTGCCAGAAATAGTTTATTACTTGGAAATGGTTGAGATCCCCACCCTATAACCATATATACAATTGTTGAGTATAAAGAAAAGACTGCACATATGCTTCCATGATGGCCCCGGGGTCTGACTCCACCCTTGCAGACTTAACCCCTGGGTCGTTACTTAGAAACGGTTGAGATTCCCACCCCAAAACTGTTAATACCATTGTTGGGCATAAAGAGACAAATGCTGTCATGATATTAGAATTGACTCCGGGATCTGCCCCACCCGTGCAAACCTAACCCCTGGGTCATAACTTTGAAACGGTTGAGATCCCCACCCTAAAACTATATATACAAATGCTGGGCATAAAGAAACAAATGCTGTCATGATATTAGAATTGACACCGGAATCTGCCCCACCCTTGCAAACCTAACCCCTGGGTCATAACTTTGAAACGGTTGAGATCCCCACCCCAAAACTATATATACAAATGCTGGGCATAAAGAAACAAATGCTGTCATGATATTAGAATTGACACCAGAATCTGCCCCACCCTTGCAAACCTTACCCCTGGGTCATAATTTTGAAACGATTGAGATCCCCACCCCAAAACTATATATACAAATGCTGGGCATAAAGAAACAAATGTTGTCATGAGATGAGAATTGAGCCTGGGGCCTGGCCTCAACCCTAGAGACCTAGTTTCTTAGTCACAGCTTGGAAACGGTTGAGATCCCCACCCCATAGCCATACATAAACTTGCTGGGCATAAGCAATATAATACAGATATGCTACAAGGTTTGGCATTAGGGTCTGGCCCATTCCTTTCGATCTTATAAGGAGAATATTTTGCCATGATTGCTTAGATATCCAGGTGAGCGATACAGGCTCTCTGGGCCTCTTGTTACTTCATCAATTTGTATTAATATCCTATCAGGTTTCCACATTAATCAATGTCTGATAATTATAGGGCATCTCACTTCCGGTTCAGACAACCTAAAAACGATCGAAAACATCTTAATCCTATTTTTGTAATATATCGTGTAATATATTATTTTTCTCTGGCAAATAGAATATCATAATAAGCGGGTTCCACTGTACTGTTATCATTTATTTCTGACAGAATTTCGGACCTCTGCAGTGCAATGCAGGACATTGCATTTGCCAAATACATTTCAAATGTTGCATGTGGTCAGGTAATAATATGTTTTTAACAGAGGAAATATTTTGGGCAAAAATTTATTGAATTGTCGGGGGCTTGAAATCCCTGAGCACTCATCCCTTCGATGGCCGATTGGCACTCATATTACGGTACTATGCCCACTGCATCATTGAGTATCTTGACGTGTGAACTGAATGCGTTTGTAAAGATTGCGTGGCAAGGTACGTAGTCTGAATCAGTGAATAACATATTAATATGTGCCGACATAGACAGTGTGCAATATAAATGAAACTCCAGAATGATATTATGTATCACCCCTTAGCTCGTATAAAGTCAATATGTAGTCCACGTCTCTGACGCACTGTCACCTTGATGTTGAAGTCAATATATAATGTTTTGTGTTCATTCCGAGCGAAGCAAGCTTATCTGATTTTGATATTTTCATTTTTTGAGTAATGATTTTGTAACTGTTTGTGTATTACACTGCCCTTAACATATCTGTCCCCTCCCCTCTAACATGTTTATAAACTCGGTGTTGAACTGTTGGCACTTCATCAGCATCAATTAAATTGGTCAGCGAACCATGATAGAGACGTTTGTACCTGTAAGGTCAGTGGTCCGCAGTAGTAAGAGGGTACAAGTGTTAAAGTTAACGCTCTTAATCCGAGAATCTTTTTCTTGCAGGATTGATTTACAGGTAGTTTTTCTGGTAAAAATTGAAATAAATCAATACAAAATAAATTAGTAATATACTCATGATTCATTCCACTCTGGCATTTTTTTTAGAGTAAAATGCAAGTTGGGAAAGAACAAGGTGGCTAGCCAAGACAGGTACATTGTATCTAACTTAGTTTCATGCAATACTATATGGTTCAGATTACACAAGTATGCTTATACAAGTATTTGATACACAAACTGTTTGTGTATCAAATACTTGTATAAACACACATACATGCAATACGCCAGTGTGTAGTCCCATGAACAATTTAACCACAAGAGGCTTGAAAATCTGTATATAGTATAATAACACAGCATGTAACTGTCCATGGAAATTTACCTAGCAAGTCTAGTACATTTTACATGAGCTTAATTGACCCTCAACTTGGAAAATGTTGGGGACTGTGATTAATTGTTGCCTCAGCATATTGCATGATAGCACACAATACACTTGACTGACTTATTGTAGACTGGATTCCATGCTATACCCCTAGTTTACGTTAGTAAGAAAATAATATTTTGAATGTCAGAAAAAGATGAACTCAAGATAACTTTCACAAGCCTACGCTATTTTTTGCATACAAATTGATAACTGATTTGCAGTGACATTGTTGTTTTATGACACAATGTTAATTAGTCCCCACTGGTCCCCAGATGGGGATATATAAATTGTTACCATGAACATGATCATACGCAGAAGTGTATACAGACATATGACCCATGGCAAAACCCAAGTTGACCTAAAGACATTTGTGAGACACGTGCACTGCTGCTGGTCTGTAGAACATATATGTTTCACCCTCTACCAATAGGCACTAAGGATGTATTGCAACAGTCATATGATTATTCATTCGTAAGTCAACTCTTTATTCATGGCTGAAGCAGAGCCAAAATCTTCTTGAAGCAGTACTTGTTGTTGGTCCTCGGAGGGAAAATATATTTCAGACAATTGCCAACACAGACATTAGATAAGAGTAAATATTCGTTCACATCATTTTCAGCAAATTTAAATGGTGTTTATCCTGCATCTCAACTGACTATAGTGTATTTTTTTCTAAAATGTTATATATATAACCACGGAATTAGATATGAGGGAAAGGCATCTGCCTCTCCGGCATAGGAAATATGTGCCGTGCACTTTGATGTTGCGAGAAACTGCAAGAAAGCGTGAGAATTTACGCGATTTGGAGAAAAAAACAGCCGCTTCAATCATCGAAGAAATTGATTGCCGTTCAGAAGTGATACATTTTGGGCTATCTGTACCGTTACATTGTCCGGATTTCAAAGTAAGTGATCTTTGCTATACTTCTGTTTAAATTTAATAATGTTTGTTGTGTCGAATATCAGAGAAATGTCGCAGAATGCGAAAGTTTATAGTAAACATACAGCGTTGCCAACTTGAATTATTTAATGGCTTCACACCCGCCATCGAGATCTACTTATCTTGTTAATAAATAGATTATTTTGACATACGGACTAAACCAAATTGTTCATTTATATGTTTTCTATTGCAACCTGTGGTTATAAGTGAACCCATATATCTGATTTTTTAGTATTTGTATTCTGAAAACAGTTGTTAATCAGTGTGTTTTTAATAATGGCCGCCATTTTGCCTTAGATTACTGATCGCGGGTGGGTTCATGAATGTATGTAATTCTCGGTAATTGATCATAAATTTGTAATGATTTGTTTACATAATTACAATCTGGTATATTATCATGTACACAAAACGATTTCAATCGCACTGACGATCTAGAAAGTGTATTTGTAAGGCTCTGAATATAGACCAAAATTCATCTTGATGCAATAGCGTGTGATTTCACTTCCTTCATCGTCTTGCATTTACCCGCCATCGAGATCTACTTATCTTGCTAATAAATAGATTTTTTTGACATACGGACTAAACTGAATTGTTCATTCATATGTTTTCTATTGCAACCTGTGGTTATAAGTGAACCCATATCTCTGATTTTGTAGTAATTGTGTTCTGAAAACGGTTGTTAATCCGTGTGTTTTTAATAATGGCCGCCATATGCATATGCAGGAATGCCTAAAATCAAAGGCCTATCTGCTTGTTGACAAATCCCTATTATTCTCAACGATTAATTGTATATTTTGATTATTTTTTTCAAATTGTTGAATAACAAGGCCAGTGTTAAATTGTTTTCATAGTTTCCTTCGTAATGATTCACTAGGCTAGGGATATATCCGCTGGAAAATATATTTTAATATATAAAGAATTCTCTATTAACATGTACTTGCAGCCAAAATTGTATCGCGAAAGTGTTGGTGAAGGGATATTAAAAGTTATATGGCTAGGCTTATTGAGTTAATTAATTTAAGCTGAAGCTTTTTCAAAAGTCGCAGATAAAATAACACAGGTCCAATCTTGCAGTCTCTATGATTAAAAGACAGATTTAGAGATCAATTGGTCAATTCCGTGACTTAAAATGTATACCTATACATATCCTATGCCATGGATTTTTAATGTAAGATAATTATATAATCTTGTGTCACCACACAAAATAAATTGTAGTTCTGTCTAAAATTATGCATGGAAAATGAAATAGTAACAGTGATGAATGTGAACAATTGTTCTTAGTAAGAAGTATGACAGACAACTGTAATATCCATTCTTTGACTTAATTTGCAAACAATACAGATAGTTTCCAATTTTGAAAGGTGTCCATGCAGATACACATGTACACAGGGGTGATAATGAGGCTGATTGACAACTAGTCTTTACATGGTTCATCCCACTTCCACACAGGGGTGGACATTTTCAAATCAAAATGTACCAGCCGATTGGCAGATATTGAACAGGACAGCTGTGGTTTGATTCCCAAACTTGACATGGATTTTGTCCATCTGACTTGATTGATGTATCTTTTCTAATTTCAGCATACCAGAGAAGAAAAAAGGGACCAGACTGTCAAAACCTTAACACAAATCAACAGCAGAAGATTGTTTAATCAAATGTATGCAAATTAATTTGCTTCAAAGCCTTACAAGTTTAATACAAAATTCCACACCAGAAGAATTAATTTTTAAATCAAATAATCAGTTCATTTTTATCAGAGTTAACATTTGATTATAATACAATTTGTATATCACCACTCAAGCTTGTTACATATATGTCACCTGTGAGTAATAAAAAAACAGTTATATTTTCATTTTCAAGTTTTTATTCAGTTGTAAACACACAATAAGTACAATGTTCATCTAATGCGTGCATGGAAAGTCATGAAAAAACATCCAGTCACTTACTTCAGGGCTTTAAGTTGATCCTCGATAAGTTTTTTTGGTCTCTCCAAAATAACATCTTTTAAATCTTTGATTAATTTGAATGAATATGTCAATATGATGTGATTTTGACCCTCCAAACATGAAGGAAAATGTCATTTGACTTATGAAATGGTTCAACTTAGCCCTGTTCATTGTATGTATAACAAACAAAATCAAGCATATGGACTTTATTATTAGACATAGGACAATAAACTCTCATCTTCTGTGAAAATATTATATGTGCTTGTCTATTTTCCCAAAGAATATATAACTTTGTTAACACAAATGAAATAATTAATTAGTTAAAGTGCATCTCTTTATTTTGTGAACCTACAGCAAAAGCATATGTTGCAGGCTCTTGGTTCTGTCTAAGTGTGATTTATATGAAACATGTTCCAACTTTCTCACATAAATAGTAATGATACTATTGAGTAACAAAACTGACAACACATCAATTTTGAAAGATAATAATCAATTGCATATATGTGAACCACAACCTTTAATCTGTATACAAGTGTACACTGTGTTTTAAGCTCAGGACTTATTCGAACTGGATGTTGCTTCTTTAATAATTGTTCTCTTTCTAACACAGCTGACACATCTTAATCAGTTAAAGAAAAAATGTCTTGAAAAACACAAAAATAAAAAGTTGACAAACAAGAGTTCTTTGGAGTCAAGTCACAAAAAGCTTAAGCACTTCTTTCAAAGAAGTTGAATATCATCAATCTTTTAGGAATATATTAATGATTTAAGTGATGGTGAAAATTGTTGCTGACAGCATAATAGCTTTAACGGGTGGGCTTGGTACCTGTAGAACAACAGATCTGAGCTAGTGGTGCTGTCAACAGGAACACTGTTGCTGGAGCTATCCCTGGAACAGCAAGTTTCATTTTGGTTAGCTAAAAAAGATGGAATTCAAATTTCAATCATACTGGTGCCTAATTATTAGAATACCTTTGACTTGCTATATAGTTTCTGGAACCAGAAAAATGATACTACAATGTGTAATATTTTGGTTACAGCAAAGACATTAAATATCAAATAGACATGTCCTTTCGCAGAATCAACGCTCATTTTATGGAGTCAATCATTTCTCAATAGTCATTAAATATTGACAAAATGCTGAATTGAAACATGATTAAATGAAATACAAAATTTCAATGAACTATTTTGTCCATTTTTGGTAAAGTCTGGTTTAGACAAACGATTTTATTTTAAGCCTGGTTCATAGTGCTGGGACAGAAGTTTATGTCACATTTTTTTAACGCAGAATACATAAAGAAAAAAAAGGAGTTGCGAAAATGCACCAGGTGGAGTAATTGCGAATAAGTTGCACCAAAATATGTATATGATATACATATACTTGCTAATGATTGACATCTAATGAAATGAATTCATTAAAATTAGCTCCGGGCTGTCAAGTAACTTGCTATGATGTTATCAGATTTAACTAAAATCATGTCACAGAAATCAAGAATATATTTCTGTATAAACAATATCAATGACGACAAAGGATATACATGTACGTGGAGCCAAGATGAATGAATTCAGGTTTAAAAATATCTTTGATTGTTGCCTAGAAATATAAATTTATAAAAGTATTCTATTGTTTAGGTACATATATTGAATGACCTATCTCAAAATTTCGAGAATAACATACAAAGGTAAAAGGTCAGCTGATGTTTCTGTATTTTTCTTATAAATTGTTTAAATCTAAAATAATGTAATAGGTCAAAGTTATTGTTAAAAGTTAACCCTTTAAGTCACTTTCTCCCACAGGGGTTTCGTTACAAAATACACATAACGTTATGCCATACTGATATAGGTCACAGTCCACATTAACACATGTGCTGTGACCTATATCAGTATAGCACATGTACATGTGCATTAGACATTTGTAACGAAACTCTGTGCTTCTACCGTGCTGTGTATGCCCTCGAATAAATAGTCTTATATCACCTCCGAAATATTAAGTTTTAAATTCATTATCAGTAAATTCTTTCATTAAAAAGTCTAAGTTTAAGTAACTATCACGGGATAAAAAGTCAGTCATATTTGATACTGATGTATCATCCGATCAGATTCTTACCTGATGCGACATCATCACGCATTTGATTTCTTAAGTTTTAGCCTCGATGATTGCACTGTGATATTAATCTGTCAAATGTGTGTAACACTATCGGTCTGTCGTCACCCAAGTAAACAACGTGGTTATCGGAAACTGGTCTGTGAAATAGCACGCAAGCGCAGTACAGGTTAATTGGCTCCAGCGAGAGGGTCACAGGCCGTCACGGTTCGGTGCACAAACACAAGAGGTGGACAAAACATACGCGAGATGAAATTGAAGTTGCCAATCCATGTTATCTAAGTCCGTTATATAACTATGGAAATATTGCGACATCAAGAAAGCATGTGTCTGGAGTACATTCAGTACTTTGATTATATTACTGTGTGTAACACTTTACTTGCAAAATATATATCGAGGAATAAGTCGTCCCCCTTTTGAGGACTAATATGCCGTCAAATTTGTCTGATATATTTCTGACTGTAAAATATTTATGTATTTTGAATTGTTAAAAATAATTTGGAGTAAAACACTATTACTTATAAACAGGTATGCATTCGTGTATTATAAGTCGTCACCAATTAAATATCAAATCCATTTCGCATGTTTTATATCCTTTTGTAAATGTCTAGTGATATCCCTTTATATGGAGAAAAAATTAAGAAGTGAGATACTCTTGTTGCATACATCCTCAATCCTGATATTAACGTATGGTCACTGTCTTCATATTCGCTGATTGATTGTAAGGTCGGTCACGAAAATTTACTTTTTTTCCTGTATGATCGTGGGAGATGATGTATCTAAGATGTAAACGCGGCGCCTGCAAATCATAGTGTTTCGTTTTTTGTGTGTCCTTTACTTAAGGCACACTGACGAAACAATAAAAGAAATATCATTGTATCTTTTCTAAACTTTTCTACAAACTATTTGTTTTCAGCTCGAAGACCCGTTTGTATACTTGGAACAGAGAAAGAAGAAGAGAGAAGTTGTGATCCCGATAGTGTGTCCAGCAAGACCATGATGTTAGAGTCGGATCAACGTTAACGTGTTGATGAAATCCCGGTGCTTTTTAACATAGCCAGAATTGGAGATACATTTTCTCAGACAATGTGCAGAATGATTAAATACCGCTATTCATTTGGTACTGTCTTCAACGTTTTATGAAAAAAATCAAATTATTGAAAATCATTTATGTGATACATGTCTTTTGAAGTGACTGAAATATTGAAAACATGTCAAAAATATTTTTGTGATAATTCATCGCCTACTGTACTGATTTAACATTAACTACTCATAAAATCTTTTATCACTATCTTAAATATTTCTGGTGACCAAGACGAAAGGAAGGAACCCAATATCTTTCTATGATGTAAAAACGAATATAATAAAGAATCATTCACAAACTGTTCTTTACAATATCTGTTCTATCAGCTGAAAGAGAAAATGATTAGAACACAAAAACTATAGCCTTTATAGTGGAGCAATAGACAATACATTGCCTTTATCGGGATTGTCGAAAGCGTAAATAGATAAAAACAAAAGTAAAAATCATTATTGGTCAACTGCACATATATTTTATGTCTAATACAGCATAAGAATAACATAAAAATTTTGCTTCCACATTGATATAATGTAGTTTCAGACAGGGAATGCAATCATATATAAACTTGTATCACAACCATGTAAACAGATAATATCACAAGACAGTGCACGTGTCATATTCCAGATCACACTGTACATTAATGTAATACGCTGTTCTTGTATATACATGTATTGTATGACATTGTTTCATCATCATCATCATCATCATCATCATCATCATCATCATCATCATCATCATCATCATCATCATCATCATCTACCTGGACAAGAATTATCTCCGTGTGGGGATAGTGTAATGATGTACTATCATAATGTAGGTGTATAACATTGTGTAATGCTGTACTATTATACTGTACATGTATAATACTGTGTAATGCTGTACTATCATACTGTACATGTATAACATTGTGTAATGATGTCCTATTATACTGTACATGTATTACATTTTTTCATTATGTACTATTCTACTGTACATGTATAACATGGTGTAATGCTGTACTATTAAACTGTAAATATATAACATTGTGTAATGATTTACTATCATACTGTACATGCATAACATTGTGTAATGATGTGCTATCATTCTGTACATGTATAACATTGCGTAATGATTTACTATCATACTGTACATGTCTCACATTGTGTAATGCTGTACTTTCATACTGTACATGTATAAGGTTGTGTAATGCTGTACTATCATCCTGTAGATGTATAACATTGCGTAATGATTTACTATCATACTGTACATGAATACCATTGCGTAATGCTGTACTATCATAATGTAAATGTATAACATTGTAATGATGTACTATCATTACACAATGTTATACACGTACAGTATGATAGTACAGGATTACTCAATGTTATACATGTACAGAATGATAGGACAGCATTACACAGTATTATACATGCACAGTATAATAGTACAGCATTCCCCAACGTTATACATGTACAGTATGACAGTACATCATTACACAATGTGATACATGTCCCGTATGATAGTACAGTATTACAAAATGTTATACATGTACAGAATGATAGTACATCATTACACTATCCCCCCACGGAGATAATTCTTGTCCAGGGAGATGGTGATGATGATGATGATGATTTTGATGATCATGATGATGATGATGATGATTTTGATGATCATGATGATGATGATGATGATTATTGTGTGAAACGTATATACATGTATTGTATGACATTGTTTCATCATCATCATCATCATGATCATCAAAATCATCATCATCATCATCATCTACCTGGACGAGAATTATCTCCGTGTGGGGATAGTTTAATGATGTACTATCATAATGTAGGTGTATAACATTGTGTCATGATGTACTATCATACTGCACATGTATAACATTGTGTACTGCTGTACTATCATACTGTTGATGTATAACATTGTGTAACGCTGTACTATTATACTGTACAGATGTATAACATTGTGTAACGATTTACCATCATACTGTACATGTATAAGGTTGTGTAATGCTGTACTTTTATACTGTACATGTATAACATTTTGTAATGATGTACTATTATAATGTACATGTATAACATTGTATAATGCTGTACTATCATACAGAACATGTATAAAATTGTGTAATGCTGTACAATCATACTGTACATGTATAGCATTGTGGAAGGAGGTACTATCATACTGTACATTTATAACATTGTGTAATGCTATACTATCATACTGTACATGGATAACATTGTGTAATGATGTTCTATCATACTGTACATGAATACCATTGCGTAATGCTGTACTATCATAATGTAAATGTATAACATTGTGTAATTCTGTATTATCATACTGTAGATGTATAGCATTGTGTAATGCTGTACTTTCATACTGTACATGTATAATTAACACATCTGCTGTGACCTATATCAGTATGGCATATCGTTATGAAATATTTAAGATAGTGATAACAGATTTTATGAGTAGTTAATGTTAAATCAGTACAGTAGGCGATGAATACACAATATTATACATGTACAGTATAATTGTACATCATTACACAATGTGATACATGTACCGTACGATAGTACAGCATTACACAATGTGATACATGTACCGTACGATAGTACAGCATTACACAGTATTATACATGCACAGTATAATAGTACAGCATTCCACAATTTTATACATGTACAGTATGAAAGTACAGCATTACACAATGGTATACATGTACAGTATGATGGTACAGCATTACACAATGTCATACATGTACAATATGATAGTACAGCATTACTCAATGTTATACATGTACAGCATAATTGTACAGCATTACACAATTTTATACATGTTCTGTATGATAGTAAATCATTACACAATGTTGTACATCTACAGTATGATAGTACAGCAGTACACAATGTTATACATGTTCTGTATGATAGTACAGCATTATACAATGTTATACATGTACAGAATGATAGGACAGCATTACACAGTATTATACAAGTACAGTATAATAGTACAGCATTACACAGTATCATACATGTACAGTATAATAGTACATCATGACAAAATGTTATACATGTACAGAATGATAGTACATCATTACACTATCCTCACACGGAGATAATTCTTGTCCAGGTAGATTGTACAGTATGATAGTACAATATTACACAATGTTATACATCTGTACAGTATAATAGTACATCATGACAATGTTATACATGTACATTATAATAGTACAGCATTACACAGCATTATACATGTACAGTATGACAGTACATCATTACACAATGGAAGACAATGGCAAACCAATCATAGTCTGTTCCATACTTACCCCACAGGTAACTTACCTGTGTGAAAGCTACATGTCACACAGGTAAGTTACCTGTGGGGTAAGTATGGAACAGACTATGATTGGTTTGCCATTGTCTTCCATTGTGTAATGATGTACTGTCATACTGTACATGTATAAGGTTGTGTAATGCTGTACTTTCATACTGTACATGTATAAAATTGTGTAATGCTGTACAATTATGCTGTACATGTATAACATTGCGTAATGCTGTACTATCATACTATACATGTATAACATTGTGTGATGCTGTACTATCATACGGTAAATGTATCACATTGTGTAATGCTGTACAATCATACTGTACATGTATTACATTTTTTCATTATGTACTATTCTACTGTACATGTATAACATTGTGTAATGCTGTACTATCATACTGTACATGTATAACGTTGTGTAATGCTGTACTATTATACTGTACATGGATAATATTGTGTAATGATGTACTATCATACTGTACAAGTATAACATTGTGTAATGCTGTTCTATCATACTGTACATGTATAACATTGTGTAATATTGTACTATCATACTGTACATGTATAACATTGTGTCATGATGTACTATTATAATGTACATGTATAACATTGTGTAATGATGTACAATTATACTGTACATGTATAACATTGTGTAATGAGGAACTATTATATTGTACATGTATAACATTGTGTAATGCTGTACCATCATACTGTACATGTATTACATTGTGTCATTATGTACTATTCTACTGTACATGTATAACATTGTGTGATGCTGTACTATCATACTGTACATGTATAACATTTTGTAATGCTGTACAATCATACTGTACATGTATAACATTGTGTAATGCTGCGTTATCATACTGTTTAGAATTGTACCCGGACCCCGGCCTCCTTGGTGAAATGCGAATGCGTTATCCACTGCACAACCCGATCCTATCCAATAAATGTACATGTATAACATTGTGTAATGATGTACAATTATACTGTACATGTATAACATTGTGTAATGAGGAACTATTATATTGTACATGTATAACATTGTGTAATGCTGTACAGTAGAATAGTACATAATGAAAAAATGTAATACATGTACAGTATGATTGTGCAGCATTACACAATGTTATACATGTACAGTATGATTGTACAGCATTACACAATTTTATACATGTACAGTATGATAGTACATCATTACACAATGTTATACATGTACTGTATGATAGTACATAATTACACAATGTTATACATGTACAGTATAATTGTACATCATTACACAATGTTATACATGTACATTTATTGGATAGGATCGGGTTGTGCAGTGGATAACGCATTCGCATTTCACCAAGGAGGCCGGGGTCCGGGTACAATTCTAAACAGTATGATAATGTAGCATTACACAATGTTATACATGTACAGTATCATAGTACATCATTACACAATGTTATACATGTACATTATAATAGTACATCATTACACCTTGTTGTACATGTACATTATAATAGTACATCATTACACCTTGTTATACATGTACATTATAATAGTACATCATTACACAATGTGTAATGATGTACTATTATAATGTACATGTATAACAAGGTGTAATGATGTACTATTATACTGTACATGTATAATCTTGTGTAATGCTGTACTATCATACTGTACATTTATAACATTGTGTAATGCTGTACAATCATACTGTACATGTATTACATTGTGTCATTATGTACTATTCTACTGTACATGTATAACATTGTGTAATGCTGCACAATCATACTGTACATGTATTACATTTTTTCATTATGTACTATTCTACTGTACATGTATAACATTGTGTGATGCTGTACTATCATACTGTACATGTATAACATTTTGTCATGATGTACTATTATACTGTACATGTTTAATCTTGTGTAATACTGTTCTATCATCCTGTACATGTATAACATTGTGTCATGATGTACTATTATAATGTACATGTATAACATTGTGTAATGATGTACAATTATACTGTACATGTATAACATTGTGTAATTATGTACTATCATACAGTACATGTATAACATTGTGTAATGATGTACTATGATACTGTACATGTATAACATTGTGTAATGCTGCATTATCATTACTATCATACTGTACATGTATAACATTTTGTAATGATGTACTATCATACTGTACATGTATCACATTGTGTAATGCTGTACTATCATACTGTACATGTATAACATTGTGTAATGCTGCATTATCATACTGTTTAGAATTGTACCCGGACCCCGGCCTCCTTGGTGAAATGCGAATGCGTTATCCACTGCACAACCCGATCCTATCCAATAAATTAAGGCGTTAAGTCAGTTGAAGACATATGATCGTCTGGCGATGATCTTATTCGAGACCATTTTGTTTTACAAAAACCAAGCTTGTCAGTTACGACCGAATAAAGCAATAAAATCGGCACCCCTCATTTGGTGTCAGGTGTTTGGATTTGCTTTCACTGGATTTTTTCCCTTTTTTCCTAAGGCTCAAAGATTGGTAGGCTGTCACTACAGTGTATATTTACTATGTGTGGGTACCGATTAGTTGTACATATTTAATATGAAATACACTCTTACTTTTTTTTATATATATATGCTTGATTTAATCTTATGAAATACATTATTTGTGCACGGGATTTTGTTGCATTGTTTATTTTATCCTAAACGATGACGAGTTTATAAGAAGAACGACCATCAACCCACCCGATATACATGTAGTTACAGACACTTTTATAAAAGTAGCCGGGTAATTTGGCATCGATTTTTATGTAATGGAACATAAAAAACAAATACGAAATATAAATCACGAAAACTATTTTGTCAACATTCACATTCACGCCCTCGGAAAACAAAACCGTCTCGTCCGCATATAGTATAATAAAAATATTGTTCAACTGTAACTGATAACTCTGACAATTTGAGTTAATAAGTTCTGACTCCATGTCATTAATAAATAATGAATATAAAATCGGGGATAAAGATTCCCCTTGTAATTAACCGATCTGGAGGTCGTACGTGGGAGACAATTTACCATTTTATTTGACGCAAGATTTGACATTATCATAAATAGATCTTATGACATTCAACAGTCGACCCCTAACCCCTGACTTCCATAACTTAAACCATAATTTGTCATGTGATATGCTATCGAAAGCCTTTTGATAATCAACAAAAACAGAGTAGAGTCGTTTATTATTACTCTGTAAAGTTTTGGCAATCAAAGCATTTAGTACAAAAAATGCATCCCGTGTACCACTTCCGGGTCGCAAACCAAATTGAGCGTCAGAAATTACATTTTCATTTTCACTCCATGACAGTAAACGTTTATTAAGAAGGGACGTGGCTAGCTTAGCTAAATGACTAATGATGGTTATACCTCTATAGCTGTTAACGTTATTTTTGTCCCCTTTTTATGTATGGGTACAAGCACACCCTGTGCCCATGACTTAGGGAAATATCCAACACGCAAAATAGTATTGAATACTTTTAACAATACAGGTACAAAAATTCTCTATATTCAATGAAATACTCGTTTAACAACATATCTATACCAGCAGATTTCCCCTTAGATAGACACTTTATAGCTGTAACTAACTCCTGTGTACTAAACTCATCGTCCAGTTCAGAATATAGACACTCATTATTATTTGTAGGCTCATCAGGACAAAATGGTGTCTCAGCTGTGGTATCAGCCAAGTCTTTAAAATATTTGAAAAAATCATCAAGTGATAAATCACCCCAAAAAAACCGGTAAAAAGACTTTGGGTCGTTACGTCTTAAAGTGTCCATCATATTACCTTCCATTTTGAGATACAAGCGCTTCGTTTTAGCTTTATAAAATTTATACCGCTTTTTGGATGACAACAAATTATCTCTGTTACATACAGACTTACATTTATTAAACTCAAAAAGTGCAGATTTGTAGATACTATATAATCGCTTACACTCCGAGTTGAACCATGGTTTATCTGGACTTTTCATATCACGACGAGGCAATTCATGACAGGAACAATTACAGTTTAGGACTACTTTTTTCTGCAACAAAAACGGTCAAACAATGAATGAACATTATTTACCAAAACTTCAAGGCAATGACAATACTTTCATTAGAATTGCATAGATCTTTTATGGAATCATCAAACAGATAACTGTTTTCAGTTACAAACTTAGAAGACATTTCCTTGGCATCGCTAGTCCAAGAGATAGTATTTATTGTAGTAGATCTATTATCCTTATTACAACATTTGCAATTTTCGGCCTTGACCCAACATATACAACAAAGCTACATGTCACACAGGTAACTTTCACACAGGTAAGTTACCTGTGGGGTAAGTATGGAACAGACTATGATTGGTTTGCCATTGTCTTCCTAAATCAACACTTTCCTTTGTTATATAAAAAGTGGGGAAAACGAGAACACCCAACGTTTCGTTAGGCTAACTAATGAAAAGATGGCCAGCATCACGGATTAGTCCATCCTCGATACACCCGGGTTTACCCTCAGTTACGTTAGATATTGTAAGTGAGCGTATACATATGTTCGTATCCCCTGGACTATCGAGGATGGGACTAGTCTAAGTCTGATGTAAATAAAGTTCATTTAAATTTTTGTAAAAAAAACCTGGGAGTCAGACAATGCACTAATAATGATCTGGTTTATTGTGAACTTGGTAGATTCCCCCATATAGTCCAAAGGTTAAAAGTGAAATGTAGCGATAACTGTATATTAAAAGCTTGCTATGACGAGCGTATTAGTGGTAATGATGACTGGTTAATTAATATTAGGCAATAGTTAGCTAGTATGGGTTTGGAGTATATCTCTGAGGAAAACTTACCTATTAATATTGCGGCAAAGATTATAGAACAAAGATTGCTCGATGTTTCACGACAAAGTATGTTAACAAATATTTCAAATTTTTCAAAGGGGTATTTATATCAACACCTGATAGACAATGTCGACTTACAGTTTTATTTGCGTAAGCCAATCAAATCAAAATTCAAGCGTCAAATTACTCGCTATAGACTGCAGCTGTCCTCTCACAGTTTAAATATTGAGGTCGGGAGGCGGAATAATACAAACCGTCATAATCGACTGTGGACTAGATGTAATTTAGGCCACATTGAAGACGAGTTTCATTTTATTCTCAAATGTCCATTTTATGAAAATCTAAGGTTAAAGTACATAAAGAAATATTATCGTTTAAGTCCGAGTGTGTTTAAGCTAACTCAACTATTAAGTTCCAATAATGTAAGGGAAGTTTTTAATCTTGGAAAATATTTACATTTGGCAACAAGTGTACGTAAAGAGTCACTCTCCTCTTAACATATGTCCATATGTTATTCTGTATTGTATTGCATAACATGTTGTACTTATCTTGTAATATATGTATTATATCCTGAGTCAGTTGACTCGAGGTTAATAAAATAATAATAAAAAGTATAATTCTCCAGCTACATGTTCCTTGCGGGGGATGCCCTCGAAATATAAAACTCTTTGGGTTTCCACGAATGGTGTCATCGACACCAGCGGGTGCGAATACTGTGCCCACTAATTGTTCAAAATATGGCCAGCTTACACAAACTTCTTCACTTAATTAAGTATTAGTATGGAACTTGATTTTTCATCTGTTCAAAATATTTTTCTATTTCACAGATCTAAAACATATTATCAGTGTGAAATCAAAGGTATGTAGAGTTTGTTATGAATTGCATTGTAAACATAAAATGTTCGTTAACGTATTAAATCTTTTTTTTTTTTTAATTTATATTTTTATTCAGTTTTTCAAAGCACATACACATGACAATATTTGGGAGACTATAACATACTTCACTGTACTCTCATCCTAAACATTCCATACACATTTCATGTAAACCATCCTCATTTCATGTTAACCATACACATTTCATGTTAACCATACTCATTTCATATACCCACTTTTCTAAGTATTGGGTCTGAAGAAAATATTAATCTGAGTTACTGATCGTGTGTACTATCATGATCATAACAGAGCATGCTAATTTATGATATATTTATTTCAATCATTTCATATATACTCATACACACCATAGATCTGTATAGAACATGCCTATCAAATATTTCATACCCCTGTAAAGAAAAGTTATATAAAAAAAAAGTCATACACATCATACATCCGTATAGAACCACTTATATTAAACATTTCATTCACACCGTGCATTTGTGTAGAAACATTCATACAACAGTATGGAACATTTATCTTAAATATTTCATACATGCCATACATCTGTATAGAAACATTCATAATTTAACATTTCATATACACCAGTTCTGTACAAAATATTCATCTCTATACATGATGTACATTTAAAAAAAATGAATATGAATAGTTCTCACACTATCATTCAATATATTATACACACGCAACTACCTTAGTAAGATAGTATATATGTATTAGCGCATATGTTATCAATCTATCCAAGATGTCATTTCAAAACATTGGAATAAACACTAATCCTATTAGTCATGTGTTGTGGTTTTATTAAAAGAAAGAAATAGAGACGGACAGATAATTACTGGAAAAACAAAGACAGACAAAACAAAAGTAGACATTTGCACAGAGGCAAAGACAAACAAGACACAGGCAAGAACTGCCAGATAGACAGACATACAAAGACATACACACAAGACATATACGCACAAGACATGTACGCACAAAGACAATCGACACAGATTAACGTATTAAATCTAACAATGCTTGGAACAACTTGGTTAAGATACCGTATATTCCTCATGAAACAGTTGCACATTTAATTGTATACAATGCTTATATATGCGAAATATAATTGAATTATGATATTCAAACTTGAATAAAAAAAACTCCAAAAAATCATTTCAATCCACTCCCAAGCATTCTTATAGTCTATTAGGTGTGTTTATGTACAGGTAAATCACACTAAACACCTAGGCCTGTGTCCAGTGCTGACAGCAGGAGGCCCAAAACACCTTTATACCTGTGTCCAGGTATAACATGAAATGGATGTCAGCGGGTGGGCAGAATGGTGTTGATTATGTGTCTTCCAATTTTCCATTTAACAACTATGTCCTCAGGCTAGATAACGGGGAAATGCGTAAGGATCAATGTCAAGGAAAATATTCATGAATAAAATATGCAAGCACTGTCAAAGAGTCACGTGATTAAAAACCATAAACAGTACAACTGCATCACCCGACATGAAAGTCAGGAACAAAACAAATAATGCTGGACCATGTTATGTACATTATATATCTGATCAGGTTCAATGATAAATAATTAATACTTGTGAGACTTGAACGGACAGGTTCTCCCTGTGCAAGATTCTTAAATCGGTGTGTATATTTAATATGTGTTACAAATGAAAGATGTGTACCAAAATGCTCTGCATAAAGAATAAAATATGGAAATGATCTCCTTCCCAATACATGTACAGGTCTCTATATTAAATGCAACTATACAAGACAACTTATATTACAATTAGTACATACTTTTTTCTAAATGTTTCGAGTTTTTATAACTGGGGATGAAAATACACGGGTTACTGCTCAATTTTAAGTATAAATTATTGTATCATCATTTTTTTTTTTACAAATTGCAATCGTATGTCTCCGGCATATTGTCAAGAAAGGGATGAGGTTAATTTGACTCAACATTTAATTAATTGCTTTGTGTTGCACATATGGTTTCATCATTATATTTTCTAATGATCAATTGAATAAAAAATAAAAATTACAGTCAGTAGATTAACGAATTATGTAAAAAAAAAACACACACCACGGATTCATTTAGATAGCATCCGCATGTTCATTCATTCATTTCTTTATTCCTCCTCCTAATTGGAGAGTTACATGTACATTTATATGGACATAAATATAAATAAATACAGAAATAAATTCATATGTAAAGTAAAGAAAAAGGAGATATTCTAAAGAGGACAAAAACCAATGCATGTAACTAGACTTGTAAAAGACTCCAGACTAGTGAACAAAGCAAACAAATATGATACAAAGCTTCACAAATATATGATGGAGTATGATGATAATGGTTATATAAACTGTATTGAGAAGAGTCTACAGAGGAACGCTATATATATATATATATATATACGTGAAGCTTACTGTGAATTTACATAAAGGTTTCCATGTACAATCATGTTAGAAAGCGATTTAAATTACATAAAAACGGGTTACAGAAAATATAAGGATATTAGATCTGCTGAAATGGACACCCGCGGCCGCGCACAGCACATCATTTGCCTCCTCAATAGGAACTCATTTCATCATTAAAATTGAAAAAAAACAGTCATTTATATATATGGGCACTTTGAATATTACCTATACAAATAAGTGACGACGACAGAATATATCATATAAATAGCTAAAAAGCTATGTCTATAGGGCTGTTTTGACTCTAAATGTAATAAAAAGTAAGTATAATTGTTAAAACAATGTTAAATCTTTTGATACCTATGTATTTTAACAGTATTTTATACATCTGAGGAATGGGGTTTCATAGAATGCAACATAATTTAAAAAGGTTCAGTCAGTCAGACAGACAGACAGACATTTACTTTATTTCCTCTTTACAGAGATTCATCATATGTCTTACATACATTAGTTAGTTATGACCGAAATGAACGCAAATATGAACAAAAATGCAATTAAGTAAATAAACTTATATACACATGTGTAATCATTAAAGATTAAAAAAGAACAAATAGGACAATTTGCATCCTTCAATAGAATTTCATTTGAAATAATATTATTTCTTCACATAATACGTACTGATATAAATACAATCATTGAGTTGAATTTCTATTGTTAACGTGTATCACTGCTTATACTAGTTTAGTTATCAGTACTGAACATCATGTATATTATTGTTTAATATTAGCATTGTACACACACCCGTACTGTACAATTATTATTAACATGCACTGTATGTATGTAAGATGTTTATTACATTGAGGAGTTAATTTACACCATCATTGCAGGTATGTGTATTGTAACATTCAACAATCTAATTAAAATTATATCTTCACATCGCTCCCGTTTACTGATATGTTGCTTCAACGCGACATATCAGTAAACGGGAGCGATGTGAAGATATCATTTTAATTAGATTGAACATTCAACATCATCCCATTCGTTATCTGTAAGGCCAATTTTGCCTTAATCACCTAGCGGAAAGTTCGCCTGGTGTTGATCTGTTAAAGGGGCATCACGCTGAAGTAACTTTTTTTTTGGTCTTTTTTCCAAATACTACATAAACATATCAAGTGAGACTCCTTATGGAAAATAACGATCGGATTTGGCTGAAATAGATTCATAAAAATGATTAAATCTAAGATAATCATCGGTATTTCTACCTGTCTGACCAACGTTTTGTTCAGGGATTTCCCTCTACTAGCGCATGCGCATAGCACACCATTTCTTTGTAAACAAAATGACTGGCCGTGTGAAGTAAGCGGAAGAAAAGTGTTGTACCGTGTCAGCTACGAAGCGAAAAGTTGCCAAATGGTCAAAAGATAGCGCAAGGGGTACGTTACGGAATCATTATTGCCA